>NC_056734.1:884276431-884486431 GCF_019279795.1 Protopterus annectens | reverse complement strand
ACATTCATACTGGTGTTTATATATGCTTGACCTGCTTACTAGTGCCTTATTCATTATGGCAGTGACACTTCACTCCAGTTATCTTTTAATTGATATTTTACGGATTATACAGTGGACAGATGTCGCAATATATTCATGTACAGATTACAGATGGTAATTGGTATGTGATACAGTGGGATTCAGTACGGGAATGTCTGTTCGTTAGCGGATTGCTGTAACCAATGCACTATTGCTGTGCTGCTTCATTTGCACATATGCCCATATACCCATGGCTCCTGGTTCCCCAAATACACACCCCAACACTTCACTAACACTGCAGTCATCCATTCTCCAGTTGGATTTGTGGTGTATCCACACCAGTGCACATTGGCCGCTCCCTATCCCTGTAGATCCATCCCATCGGTTGACTCACTACACGTATCGTCAGGAATCCCTAACGTTTACTCCACAAACATTGGTTACATGAGTAACCAATAGGACACTAATCTCAATCTTTGCATTATCTCTATATCATCATCATTATATGTGTTATTTTTATAAATAACAAGAACTGGCTTAACTTGTTGCTGTTGTTTGAAGTGTTGTCCAAGCAACATAGCCCTAAGCAATACCGTCTGATTCTGCCGCTCATATATTATTTGTGGCTTCTTGCTCATGTAATACTGCAGACTATACCTGCACATTGCTCTATGTCGACTAATGAGTCTCGCCAGACTGATTACATGCATTACTGTTCTAAACTACATCTTGTAGTGTATATATGCTATTATTCAGGCTGAGCCCCTTTCTGTGACCTTAGCACTGCTATAGTGTTTGCCATGTGCTACTCCCCCTAAATTCCTACTACTGTAGGGCTGTCCTATAATTTAGATGTCCTGATATTTGACCTGTATGTATTGTGACTATATTACTACCTTAGTATATATATCATTTAACAAATATAGTTTTATCTACTGCTACTTTTGCTCAATGTACTTGGCCAGAATTTGCTTAGATTTACAAAGTAACTGCTCTCCGTATTTAAAAATATAATTTTAGCTACTGCTACTCTTGCTCGATATACTCGGCTAGAATGTGTTTAGATTTACAAAGTAGCTGCTCTCTGTATTATACTTGAATTAGAGCCTTGTTGCTTTAGAGTGCTTTCTATTTTATTATTCTGAACAGTGGACTAACCTCGAAGGTGTGTTGCTAATCTTGTAGTACGCTAATTTCTCTTTATCAATTGATACGTGGTGCCTGCCTTGGTTTGTATCCAAAGGCCCAGGAGCCTGCCACTGTAACCCTCCTTACTTTAAGTGTAACTTTCTTCTGTTGCTAATAGTGACCTCCGTGCTTTAGTACTATCTATTTTCCTGATGTTTTCCCTCTAAGTCAACGCTATCCTAAAAAGTATTCATCTTCCAGGAATTTGAACACACTCTCAGAGTATCTGGCACCTAGCTCCACATCCTCTTGACCCGCTCATTCCTAACGTTTGGCTCCATGAGTATAGGAAATTGCTTTATAAACCATACAGTCATCAATATGATGCCCATAGTGGTCTAATCAAGTAGCTTTTTTACTGCTGAATTCGTATCAAATCCTGCTAAATAATAACCTAACAAAATTAGCCTATAGGTTTCATTAGTACAAGGAACTCCTGTATAAACTGCTCAGCCATTAAACATGTCCATAGCAGTCTAACCAAGCAGCTTTCTTACCGCTGTCCTGCTAAATAATAACCTGACAAAATTGTGACTGCTAAAGAATATCTGTTATAAATGTATTAGTGATACATTGTCTAGTATTGTATGTCAGCTAAGGGATTTTTCCTTACAATTACTAGTACAGTTATTTATTTTGTACCTGTGTAACTGTTGATTTTAAGTATTGTATGGAATTTTAGACAATCTCAGTATTTCTCTCTAAGGCCTGTACAGTATTAACAGTATGATATAGTGACTTTAAGCAATACTTATGCTAGGCAATTTTCTTTAATATAGCAATATAATTTTGTCAAGTTACTCAACATAGTGTTTTCCCTTGCTATTATTGCAGCTCCTTATCTAACCTTATATAAATTTAGTCCACTGTTTAGGCTATACATTGCTCTGCTTTTACAATAGTACCTGATACTATTTGAATTGTATAGATTCATGAATACTATGTAGTATTACTGCTTACTATTGTAGAGTGTTTGAAACTTCCACATTTGCTTTTTTGTGCTGTCTACCTTACTACTTTCTCTTTCTCCTTATCTATAGTACTAAAACTGTGTTCCAGTCTGTCTCTGCTCCAAATACCTGCTATCTTCCAGCTGGACACCACTAAAAATAGGGCAAAGTAAAGAAAACCTCTAACAGCTCCCAAAGAGACAATTTGTTTTTGAAAGACAGTGAAAGTATGTATTGACACTGGTACACATAAACTGTTATCTAATGGTTGCAAAGACCCTTGCTTGGAAAACCAAGCATCTCTGATGGGTTTGCCAGCAGCCACACCCTTTCAAAAGCCTTTCTTCTCTGTCTTGTATTGTTTCAAGAGCTACTTCTAACCCCCTTTCTCTCTCGCTCTCTTCTGCTTTTCCTCACTTCCACTCAGACTATCAGTCTCTAACTGGGCATCTCCCATTTGCCCCATAGTATCTGACCTCCTGGTGCTGTCTCAAACATAGTTTCTTGCATCATAATTCAGACCTTATTTCTAAATTCCTTACCTTATTTACACTGTTCTCAGCTTGCCTTACTCTGCTCCTAGCTTTCTCAGTCTCACCTATACTCCTTCTTTCCTTGCACTAGCCATCCCTACTACTTTCCCCTCCTATAACATCCTGACCATCTTGCTATCCATGTCCAAACCTGTGGCTACACTCTCTCACTCCCAGACTTACCTGCTGAATTTTTCATACTTTGCTGATTGTCTTCATCCACACTCTGCTCTCTTGTCTCTACCCGCTCCGTTCGCCCTTCAGGCTCACTCCGCTCCCCTACCCTGCCCCCAATTCCCTCCTGCCCCCAGTAGTCCTACACTTATACTACCAGTAAACACACCCCCCAACCAATCAGACATAATCTCATTAGCTTACCCAACCCCTCTCACCTCATACCACACCCACTTTTGTCAAATCTATCCTCCCCTCTACCACTTAAAGTCATAATACTATTTCTCTTCTTTACTTCTATCTACTTTCCTTTTTCTCTCTCACCTCCCTAACCTACAAAATGTGTACATTATTCCTCCTTCTATACCTTCGAATAGTTATCTGCTTATCACTTTTACCTCCTCTTGTAACTATTTATCTCCTAACCTCCTACGAACACCCACTCCTCTCTACTCTTGTGTTTCCCTGTAAACACACCTCTACACCTACCTCACCTTTCACTCCAGCCACCTTCAATCTCACTACCAAACCTAACTACCTATTTGCCAGATACCGCAGACTTGCACACTTTAAGCTAAGCAACCAAAAAACTAAAAAATTAATTTACAACTTACATAAACAGTTCCAGCTGCAATATTTCAAACTGTTCCAATCACTGTTGGATGGGGATATTCACCCTAACCCTGGCCCACATTGCACAAATACCAATAGCTACAAAAAACATGACAAAGCTTCTTCTATATCATCTATCACTTCTACCAATTCTCTCACAATAGCTCATCTTAATGTACGAAGCATTTGTAACAAAATTTCTCAACTCCATGCCCTTTTAGATGTTCACCAATTTGATATCCTATGTTTATCAGAAACATGGCTAAAACCTACCATTAAGGATAATGAAATTACCCCTCCCGAGTATAATATCTTTAGACTGGACCGCAAAACCAAAACAGGAGGAGGCATAGCAATTCTCTACAAAGCACAACTTCAAATTAGTATAATAAATCTGAATCTTCCTCTAGACAATAATGCAGAAGTAATCTGCTCCATATTTCAAATCAACCCTAGTAAAGCTATTAATATCATTTGTATATATCTCCCCCCAGGAAATAACACTAACACTCTAGAATGTATCCTTAGCTTGCTGTCGAACAACCTCCCCAAGAAACACTAGTCCTAGGTGACTTTAATATTGATTGGAATTCCTGCAATTGTATAAACTCTACCTCCCACATAAACCTATATGGCTTCACACAACTCATTAACTGTCCTACCAGAACCAATAAATCCAACAACCACAAATCCATCTTAGACTGGATTCTGACTAATACCCCCCAACAAACCTACCAGTCTGGTACCCTTCTAGATGATCTAAGTGACCATTCATTAATTTATGTCATTAGACACAAAACCAACCTAACTTTACCTGCCACTTATAGAACACTACGAACAAAAAAGCATTTTAACTCTGAACATTATCAAGCTGAAGTAAAACAATGTAATTGGTCCCCACTAAAATATCTCCCCCTTAATGAAGCAGTAGATTACTTCAACTCCATATTCTTATCTATTCTGGACCAACATGCCCCAAGTCGTACCATCAGAACCAAAACAAAAGTAGCACCCTGGCTAACTAATAATACTAGGCATAGAATAATTCTTAGGAACAAATCTTGGGCAAAATGGCGTACCACTAAAAATCTAACTGATCGCCAAAACTTTAGATAGCTTAGAAACATCATAAAAAGAGCTATCCTGACAGACAAAAAGAACTATTACCTTCAGTTGCAACAAACCACCAATAAGGAACCTAAATAATTCTGGGCCAGTATTAATAATCTTCTATCTCCTGGTCATTCTATTACACCTAACCCCCAGGACTCTAACCCAGAGAACCCTACACAAATAGCGAATGACTTCAACTCATTCTTCACGAATACTATCCAAGCTCTTGCTAGTCATCTATCTCCTGATACCTCTAACCTACTTCCACCTACATCAAATCCACCTCCCACCCTCCACTTACAATCTGTTTCTACTTCCTTTATTTTGTCACTGCTCCAAAAGTTAAAACCTACCACTCCCTCTACAGACAAACTGCCTGCAGAATTCCTGCAGATAGGAGCCAAAGCCTTAGCCTACCCTTTTTCCAACCTGATTAATAGATCTATAAAGGAAGGAATTTTCCCCTCTATCTGGAAAATATCTCATATCATCCCACTACATAAAGGGGGAAACACCAATGATTTTTCAAATTTTTGACCAATAGCACTCCTTTCACCAATCGCTAAAACCATGGAAAAATGTATTCACAAACAAATACTTAATCACCTTCTCAACAACAACCTACTTGTTAACTGTCAGCATGGTTTCAGACCTTCATACAGCACCACTACTGCTCTACTGTCCTTTACTAACTCCATCAACACTAACCGTAACAACTATCTATCATCCTCAGTCTTCATCGACCTATCCAAAGCTTTTGATATGGTGAATCATAAACTTCTACTACACATACTAAAATCTCTTGCTCTTGACCATCTTGCCTTATCTTGGTTTGCATCTTACCTAGAAAATCGTCAGCAGGCAGTACTCTGGAAAAAATCACTTTCAAATCTTCTACCTATCTCTTTAGGTGTACCTCAAGGTTCTATCCTAGGCCCTCTTCTATTTTCAATCTTTATTAACGACCTACAATCTGCTATCCCATATACTACCTGCATGCAATACGCCGATGACTCTACTATAATCTGTACTGCTACCTCTCAAACAGAACTCCAGTCTCTTACTCAAAAAGCTTTTAACGCTGTAGAACATTGGTTCTCTCACTGTTGTTTACTCCTTAACCCCAAGAAAACCAAACTGTTACTTTTTTCACCTACTCGTAAATCTACTCCACCATATTTCACTCTTACCTCCTCTGATGGTACTCTCATTTCTCCTGACTTGACCACAAAACTATTAGGAATAACTATTGATAATAACCTCAACTTTGACTCTCACATCAACAACACAATAAAATTAGTTAATAAAAAAATAGGATCCTTTAGAGAATCAAATCTTTCCTAACACCTACAGCAAGGTCCACCATAGCTAGATCTCACCTAATAGCTACTCTTCTCTATGCTTCCCCCATTTACACTAATCTTTCCAAAACAACATTAAAAACTAGCAACATCCTATTATAATATAGCTCAATTCACAGTAGGATCTCCTTTTCAAACTCATCACTGCTTGAACTTAAAAGAACTAGGCTGGATCGAACTTCCTAACCAGCTTGTACTTCAACAGCTCATAATAGCTTATAAGATTCTATACCAGCCAGCCAACACACCACTTTCTAGCCTTATTTCACCATATAATAACCTGAAGTAACTATATTCTTCAAATAAACTTCAGATTAATATTATCAAACCCAACAATTATGCAGGTGACTGTCTATTCTCCAACTCTGCTGGAATAATATGGAATAAACTACCCTCTGATATCACATCTTTGACCTCTTTCCTACTTTTTAAAAGACAACTGATAATTTATCTCAATAAACATTGGCTTTGCTCCTGCACAAATCCAGACTAACCTCATTTTTTCCTTCACCCTTTCCCTTGCTAACTTTCACTGCACAAAAAACTTGTAAATATATGTTGTCATATGACTATAGTAAATAATAAAAAAAAAAAAAAACCTTATGTTCAATTTATATTATCTGTTTAACTTGTCATAACTACTTATGTTTCTAATGTAACATTTTATTGCCTTTTTATGATGATACTTGTTACAACTAGTGGAGCTTTTCTCCCCGGGCCTCTACTGAAAATGAACATATATCCAGCTAGATTAGACCGGTCAACAAATGTAAAATAAAAAATAAAATAAAATCTCACATGGGACACACTTGTCTTTATGTCAAGATTAGACTCTTCCTTACATACTTACTCCTGTTAACATGACACTGCAATGAATTAATTAGTCTGACTAGATGGTAACATACACTTTACACATGAGAACTAATTATATATGTGTTTGGCGTGATTCTCCTGCAAATAAACCGGTTTAGTATTTGGCGTTGCCATTGCAGGCAGATCACAGGGATAATTCCCTGTGTGAGACAGCCCTCACATTTGATTTATTCAGCACAGTACTGACTACAGACATTGTACACACTTCTGCTTTTTCACTATTTCACCCCTTCCCTCTTATGCCCTACCTATTGTTTTATCTACTGTTGAAGTTTGTAAGGGCACATTCATGTGTTTATGTCTGCAAATGGAATGGATATGTTACAGGGAATGTACTTCTACATATAGATGCATGCATGTGTGTATGCATACATACTTACAACTAACTCGCTGGCGTCCACGAGGTGGTCCAATTAGAACCAGGCCATCCAACCATGACATGCCTGAAACCATAATCACATACCCATGGTTCCTCGACCCCACCCAAGTTCGACATACATGCAATCCATCCATTATCCAGTTGCTTTCACAGCCATGACACACCTACACACATTGCCCTACCCCTAGCGTTAGGGGCACTACATGTATGTTGTCCCAACACATGTATTATCGTGCTGTCCCACCATTTAGTCCTTGAACATACCTACCCTTGTTTGAGTAATGCACGGATATCCAAATATGTTGTCAATTTTTGGTACTCCCACTAGGGACTACCCTCTGATTGTTTGCAAAGTAGACTTAGCAGATCAACAATGTTACTCCCACTGGTAAAACCCTGCCTGTGGTTTGAGTAGCAGTGCTTTGCTCACTCCTGGCCAGTTTGATATGACATATGCTGACAGCACTATGTAATACTATAGTTGCTGTTGATTCTCTTCTTATTCCTTTTCTATACTTTATTGTTACGGCGTTCATTCTTCATATAGGGTCAGGAGGGTGGCCTAATGGTTAAGGTGTTTGCCTTCCAAGCACAAGGTGCAGGGTTTGAGTCTCTCAAGGGATAATTGGCTAGGCTCACAAGAGCAGTTAGCTTAGTATGAACCTATATATATATATATATATATATATATATATATATGTGTGTGTGTGTGTCTGTATATATATATATATATTACATCTGTACATACTTGTGTACATTTCCTATGCTGGGCACTGCTTACACCCATGCAAGCACACTCAGATTTGCATACTGTTTGTTATATATGTTTATTACAGCTTATTTTTGCTTACTTGTGCCTTATTCATTATGACAGTACCACTTTTATTGAATGGATTTGGTTAAAAGTCCCATGTGATACTTAAGTTCACTTTTACATGTTATTATGTCAGTTTTACAGCAGAATGACATTCATTCCACATGGAAAATAATATGTGCTATAGTTGAACTTGAACCATGAATGCCTGTTCATTAGGCGGATGCTCTAACCACTTCACTATTGTTGTGCTGCTTCATTTGCATGTATACCCATGGTTCATAGATACCCGAGCACACACCTCAACACTTCACTAACACAGCAGTCATCCATTCTCCATATGGAAAAACAAAACACTACTACACATGCGCCACACCCTACTGCTCTAGACACGTCCCGTATGTTGGCTCACTCCAAGTATATTCAGACGTCCCAAGCTTATAGTCCTGGAACATATGTTCATATAATGGTCAGGTGTGCAAAGAGTCTTTCGTTTTTTGGCTTGTCCGACTGGAGACTGGAGACTGGAGACTGGAGACTGGAGACTGGAGACTGGAGACTTGGTTGGAGACACAGGAGGTTTGCTCACCTCTAGCCAGCTTTATATGACAGCACTAAATAATACAGGGGTTCTTCTGCTGTTTTCCTTCGCATTCGTTATGAATGCTTTATTGTGACTATGTTCATTCTTCATGGATATATATATATATATATATATATATATATATATATATATATATATATATGTGTATATATATGTGTATATATATGTCTGTACATACACCTACATGCTTATTTACATTTCCTATACTGTTGAATGACTGCCACTTATCATCACGCATACCAGCTTACGTCTGCTTGACAGTGCCTTAATCACCCTATATCCGACTGCCATTATTCTGGGCATCATATAAAATTAGCAACCCTTGCATGGCTTAGACCCAGGAACAGAAAACCATAGTCACTGGTTTGGCCACTAAACCATCCGTGATACATTTTGCATGGATGGTAGTTAGGATATATGACTTTACTACAGGCATTCCACACTACTGGCAACAACTGTGACAGTCGATTGGTGTACATATTCATATGTTTCTGAGAGACATATGTATACATGTGCAGGTACACATATTTATGAATAGGACACATACTTGACAGCTACTTATATGCATGTGTGTGATGTGTAGCTATGCTTATATAAGTATGTACATTTATAGATATATGACTACATATCTGGAGTTATGCATGGCCATGTATATGAACATCCACATCTGAGAGGGACCTGTACCTGTTGTATACAGGGGTTGTGTGCATCATTATGATGAGGAACCTGGACAGGGTATACAATTTGTGGAAGTGTACTATTTGGAAGATGGCTATGGGGAAGCTTCTTGGGAACATGTGAAAGGCATATATTCCCAATAATGCACGTGGGGAGATGTGCATCACAGTCAGGTGCTTAATCCCAGTTTGTAGGTTCTGCAGGACCGGGTGGAGGCTGAGCAGAGTTGTGGACAAGTACTGCTAATCTGACTTGTGCCCGGATATCAACGGGGTGGACATTGTGTTGTGCCACCAAGTCTAATCTTGAGAACAGACACTTATTCCATGAGGGATGTCCAAAAATTGTGGACGATGATGAACCCTGTTCTTCTGGCTGTATGAAAATGAGGGAGGGTTATGCAAACATGGGATACCTAGTTTGCAAGCCTGAGACTGCCTAGGGTGAGACTGCCTACTAGATGTGGGTAGGGGGCACTATGTGCAGATATGGCTGGCCCAAGCTAGCATCCTGAGTATGGGTGTTTTTTGTGGACGTTCAGCAAGGGGGGAGGATGAGCTATGAAGGGGATGATGGGTATTCAATTATGTATCCAGGTGTGTAGGGGTTGAATGGCTCAGTTCAGGCCAGACCATTATGTGGGTGTGAGCCGGTACCATTTCTGTACATGAGTATCACACATTTTAATGTTCATATGTTTGTGGGATTGTATTCTGCAGTATGGTCTGTCAGGGTGTATTGGGGATGTGAATGTATGTTCTTTGGTTTCCTTTTTGAATCACCCACTGATCCCGCGTACACCTCCAGTTCACCTATTGTACATCTGACCCAGTCTCCCCTTGGCGAATTATTACATTACCCGTCACCCCCCAAATTCCACAAACACACCATCCATCCCTTCTCTGGTTGCTGGCCCATGGCACAGACAGCAGAACACATTGCGTACTCTACATATCTCTGGTACCAATATGGTTGTGAGGACAACCCCAGCATATTTGGTCTTCCACATGCTGTACTTCATGCACATAGGTACACGCAAATACTTATCTTTCATGATATGGTAGGTTGACCTGGGTAATACCCATTCATCTTTGGGCCGTCCAGACAAGGATGACTCGGACCGTGAATCGGCAGATATTGAGTGAATGCTCTGACTATTGGTAGGGTTGCCACATTTTCAAATGGCCAAAGTGGGACATTTTTGGGACAAACATTAGATTTCACAGGCCGACATATACCCACGGTCAGTACAAAGGATAGAACTTAACTTTTTTGCCTAAATAAAAGCTTATTCTTTTAGCATTTTAGTTGCTTATTCTGTTTCTTATAACATTTAGGTATTTTAGATACAGAATAACTGTTTTATGCAACTATTACATCTTCTTTCTTTCTTCTTCTTTCGGCTGTTCCCATTAGGGTTCACCACAGCAGATCAACTGTTTCCATTTCTTCCTGTCCTCTGCATCTTTCTCTGTCACACCAACCACCTGCATGTCCTCTCTCACCACATCCATAAACCTTATCTTAGGCCTTCCTCTTTTCCTGTTACCTGGTAGCTTCATACTTAGCATATTTTTCCCAATATACTCTGCACCCCTCCTCAGCACATGTCCAAACAACATAATCTTGCCTCTCTGGCTTTGTCTCCAAACCTTCCAACCTGGGCTGACCCTCTAATATACTTATTCCTAATCCTGTCCATCCTCATCACACCCAGTGCAAATCTTAAAATCTTTGGCTCTGCCACGTCAAGCTCTGGCGCTTGCCTTTTTGTCACTGCCACTGTCTCCAACCCATATAACATAGCTGGTCTCACTACCCTCTTGTAGACCTTCCCTTTCACTCTTACTGGTACTCGTCTGTCACAAATCACTCCTGACACTCTTCTCCACCCACTCCATCCTGCCTGTACTCTCTTCTTCACCTCTCTTCCACACTCATCATTACTCTGAACTGTTGATCCGTAGTACTTTAACTCATCCACCTTCACCACCTCTACTCCCTGCATCCTCACCATTTCTCTGTCCTCCCTCTCATTCACACACATATATTCTGTCTTAGCCCTGCTGATCTTCATTCCTCTTCTCTTTAGAGCATATCTCCACCTCTCCAGGGTCTCATCCACTTGTTCCCTACTCTCACTACAGATCTGCAAACATCATAGTCCACGGGGACTCCTGTCTGACCTTGTCTGTCAACCTGTCCATCACCATTGCAAATAAGAAAGGGCTCAGAGCTGATCCTTGATGTAATCCCACCTCCACCTTAAATTCATCCGTCACTCCCACCGCAGACCTCACCGCTGTCACACTACCCTCGTACATATCCAGTACCACTCTTACATACTTCTCTGACACTCCCGACTTCCTCATACAATACCACAACTCTTCTCTAGGCACCCTGTCATATGCTTTCTCTAAATCCACAAAGACACAATGCAACTCCTTCTGACCTTCTCTATACTTCTCCATCAACACTCTCAGATCAAACATCGCATCTGTAGTGCTCTTTCCTGGCATGAAACCATACTGCTGATCACTAATCATCATCTCCTTTATTAACCTAGCTTCCACTACTCTTTCCCATAACTTTATGCTGTGACTGATCAGTTTAATCCCTCTGTAGTTACTACAGCTCTGCACATCACCCTTATTCTTAAAAATTGGTACCAAAACACTTTTTCTCCATTCCTCAGGCATCCTCTCACTTTCCAAGATTTCCTTAAACAATCCAGTTAAAATCTCCACTGTCATTTCATCTAAACACCTCCATGCTTCCACAGGTATGTCATCTGGACCAGCAGCTTTTCCGTTCTTCATCCTCTTCATAGCTATCCTTACTCCATCCTTGCTAATCCACTGCACTTCATTATTCACTATCTGCACATCATCTAACCTTCTCTCCCTCTCATTCTTTTCATTCATCAATCCCTCAAAGTACTCTTTCCATCTTCTAAACACACTCTCCTTGCTTGTGAGTATGTTTCCCTCATTATCCTTTGTCACCCTTACCTGCTGCATATCTTTACTAGCTCGGTCTCTCTGTCTAGCCAATCGGTATAGGTCCTTTTCTCCCTCCTTAGTGTCCAACCTTTTATACAACTCTTCATATGCCTTATCCTTAGCCTTCGCTACCTCTCTCTTTGCCATGCACCTCATCTCCTTATACTCTTGTCTACTTTCTTCATCTCTTTGACAACCCCACTTCTTTTTTGCCAAACTCTTTCTCTGTATACTCTCCTGTACTTCTTCATTCCACCACCAGGTCTCCTTGTCCTCCTTCCTCTTTCCAGATGTCACACCAAGCACCTTTCTAGTCATCTCTCTTATTAGCTCTGCTGTAGCTACCCAGCTATTTGATAACTCTTACTGCCACCCAGTGCCTGTCTTAACTTTTCCCTGAACATCACCTCACAATTACCCTTTTACAATTTCCACCATTTGATCCTTGGTGCTGCCCTCACACTCATCCTCCTCTTCTTGATCACAAATGTCATCCTACAAACCACCATCCAATGCTGCCTAACTACACTTTCCCCTGCCACCACTTTACAGTCTCCAATCTCCTTCAGACTGGCCCTTCTACATAAGATATAATCCACCTGTGTGCATCTTCCTACACTCTTGTATGTCACCCTATGTTCCTTCCTCTTGTTAAAATACGTATTAATCACAGCCATGTCCATCCTTTTTGCAAAATCCACTACCATCTGACCTTCTGCATTCCTTTGCTTAACACCCTACCTACCCACCACTTCCTCATCCACTCTGTTCCCTTCACCAATATGCCCATTGAAATCTGCTCCAATCACCAGTCTCTCACCCTTGGGTACAGTCATCACCACTTCATCCAACTCACTCCAATATTTTTCTTTTTCTTCCATCACACACCCAACATGTGGAGCATATGCACTAACAACATTCATCATGACAGCAACAATTTCCATCTTCATAAACATCACTGTATCTGACACGCTTTTCACCTCCAAAACACTCTTAGCATACTGTTTCTTCAGGATAATGCCTACGCCATTTCTCCTCCCATCCACACCATGATGAAACAATTTGAAACTGCCTCCAATACGCCTAGCATTGCTCCCCTTCCGTCTGGACTCTTGCACTCACAATACACCATCTTGCACTCACAATACACCAACCTTCCTTTGGTCCATCATATCAGCTAGCTCTCTCTCTATACCAGCCATACTGCCAAAATTCAAAGTTCTGACCCTCACTATCACAGTCCTAGCCTTTACCTGCCTTCGGGCATGCCTTCCCCCTCTTCTCCTCCTTTGGCCAACAGTAGCCCACTTTCCACCAGCACCCTGTTGGCCAGCAGTACTGGTGGCGGTCATTGTTAGCCCGGGCCTCGACCGATCCGGTATGTATTTCTGTACTGTTGTCTGCATGTATGATTTGGCAAAGTTTTGTGGCCGGCACAAAGTAATGCACTGGCTTGTGCATCCCCAGTGGCTGGGGATGCACCTATTACATAAAATATAGGAAATAATTTTGTCCCCAGTGGCTGGCGATGTAACTATTACATAAAATATAGGAAATAACTTTGTCATAAAATGTCAGGACACTTGCCATTTTTACATTTTTTGTCAGGCCACAACTGCGCAAAGAGGTACTGTCCCTCGCAAAGTGGGACAGGTGGTAACCCTAACCATTGGGCTAGGCTTAGCACAGGGCAGTGGCATGCAAACACACTGCATTTCGCTTCCACTTGGTATAAAAATCAACACTACAATGAAATATGGACACGGGGCTTTAAATGTCATTGTTCAAGGGATGGGGGTTCAACATTCAGCTAAGTGCTTGTGTGTTTACTCCTGTGATTTTATTTTGGTGTTTGTGGAACTCTCTTGTATGCTTTGCATACATTTCAGTATCCATGGACAATGACAGGAGTGATTACTATTAGAGGCAGGCTCTACTAGTCAGCATTTTAGGTTGCGCGACTGTAGCTGACATATTCATGCCTCCATGCAGTGCTTAAACATGCCCCCTGCACTCACGCATGTTTCCTGTGCATGTGGATGGTGTGGCAATGAGCCTCCATTAATATGCATTTGGTGCTGCTGCGCCATCTCTTTGCCGCACGCTCAGTGCAAGGCTAATGCCATCCTTGCGCTGAGCTTCATGAATCCTGGGGAATGTCTTGCATTGTGCAATGCAGTTGTATTATGCAGATTCATTTTAAAGGACTGCGGTTTCAAAATACCACATATATGGTACCTTTTATATTTAAGAGCTTCTGTGGTCCACTCAATACATCAGTAATCCAGTTCAAAGATATAATGTAGTCTGTCTTTCTCTTTCAGATTACTTCTAATACAAATGAAGTACTTTTCTTCTTCCCATCTTCATATGTCTGGGCACAAGACTGCCCTCATCTTTACAACTGATACATTTGTACTCACAGTTTAAAGATAATATCATACAATGGATGTTTTCACACATGGGAGAGTTACACATTTTTTTTTTATTTTAATAACTTAAAATGAGTGTCTCATTTAGTTATCCATTGTATCATATGCCCATTACTTTTTAACAAAACTGTTAAACTTGTCATGATACCAGAAAACTGGGGGGACAAACGTCTTTAATAGTCAGACCATCCCATGAATGACTTTGTCTATTTTAGACTTGAACATGAAACAGATTCTGAATTTCTTCATCTTAACATGTTCAGTTAATAGGTAAAAGTCCCTGTAGCTGTAAATAATACACACCCTACCTGAGCATCCATTGCAGCAGCTAAAAGCTGATGATGTGAGAAATCATCCATTGCAGTCGAGCAGCTGTAAAATCTGTCCCTGCAGTAAGCAAGTCCTTCTGCTTCTGTGAGCTCATCCAAGTCCTTCCTGTGAGAGCACCAGCCTATGGGCATTGCAGTCTGATCCCCTTCCAGTCTATGCAGTTGTAACTGCATAGACATCTGGATTATTTGGAGATGAGTGTTGTATTCTTAATTCAGACTGCTAGTGAGACAGTCTGGATTCTGTGCGCATGCTCCAGACTGGTTCACCAGCAGTCAGGATATCGGAAAATGCTGTGAGTGTACATGGGCGATGTTCCAGAACTCGTGCTTGCTTTTTATTTTGTTATTTTCTTTTCTTTTTTGTTTATTACTGTTTATTTTGTTTTTTTACAGTTGGGGTGCTGCAGTCCTGCAGCCCAATAGCACGAGTCACCCCGGTCTATGTGCATTACTGAGTATAACAATGTTTGTGAGTTGTAAACTTATAGTTGAAAATACTTTGAGGACCTTCTCACCCACTACACCCCCATTGCTATACTTAGAAAGGGCTGCTGCTGTACTGCACTGTAAAGGTAGCTTGTGACACCCTTCACCCTATGGGCTACCTTGAACTTACAGTACCAGCATAACACTGTTCTACTAATGAGTAGACAAGTATGGTTTATTCTTTGAGTCCTGGCAAATGTGAGTATGTGTGTGTATGCATTTGAAAGTGTGTGTGAGTGTGCATATTTGTAGAAGACAGCATTCTGAGACCCCATTCTCCAAATACACTGCACATTGCCATACATTACATAAGATGGTGATGTTGCTCACCTTAGCAGAGCCATGGAACAATTTTCACTCTACTAGCTCTGTGGGATGTGCAATAAATGCATATCAGTGTAATAGCAATAATTAGATAGGCAGGCAAGGGTTTGAAACTCATTCCTGGTAAATGTGTGATTGTGTGTTTGTCATAGCATTATCATGGGTATGAGTGAGTGCTATATCCACTGTGGGTGGGGTACTGGGTGTAATATTTTTACACCATGGTACCCCCGGTACATGTCCCAAGGTCCACTGTATGAGGACCATTGTCACCACATACCACACAGATAACTGATGACACTCTTCAGCCCAATAAGGCATGTGCTGTGTGCCAAAACTCTGTAACAGTATGGACTGAATGACGAGATAAGGAGGGCTGCTAACCACAGGTGTGGCAAATGTGTGCATGGCTGTATCTGTCCTGGTCATTGTGTATATATATCTGTAGCTGATAATATTTCCTGGCCATTCTCAGACAGGATATCTCCCAT
Organism: Protopterus annectens; assembly: GCF_019279795.1. Lineage (NCBI taxonomy): Eukaryota > Metazoa > Chordata > Ceratodontiformes > Protopteridae > Protopterus > Protopterus annectens. The sequence goes on along the minus strand of NC_056734.1, from coordinate 884,470,067 downwards.
CATCATACTGTGCAAGGCCAGTGGATGTTGTTCACCTTAGAAGAACTCTGGAGCACACTTCACCCTACTTTCTCTGTGGCATTTGCAATAAATGCAGAGCACTTTAATAGCAAGACCTAGGTAGATAGTAGTTCTAGACTCAGTCATGCTAAGTGTGTATGCTTGTGTGTGTGAGATCAGTATTCTGACTGTGTGTGTTTGAGTGACAAATGTAGCCATGTTTTACAGTTTTACACCATTGTACTCCCGGCACATGTGCTGTCCTATGTCCACGTGGCTGATGTCTAACTCCCACCACATGCTGTGGCACAGACATCCCACAGTCGAGGATTGGCACCATCTCTCCCAACCGTATATCTATGACCTCAGCATAATAACGGTGGGCATCTTCAAGATCAAGGATGTTGTCACACATAGCATGAATAGTTGCATTTGTGACCCTGAGAATATGTCCACTGTTAGATTTGACACATGCCTGTGCCTCTATGACAGTCAAAAACATGCGTCTGGTGACACCTGCTATGGCACTTGTGGCAGGGCCATGATAGGCAGCAGTCCACCTATGAGCACACTTGTCCATCCACATGTGTGGAATTTTGCCTGTTCTCTGGCTATGGAAGGCATATACACACTATATAGTTATCTTAGATTTACACGACAAACATGTGTATCATACTCATATTCACAGGTAGCATATGGATATGTACAATATCTCTATAGCTGCCCTAACAGTGGCACAGTCAGTAGTGTTTGACAGACACTCCAGTGTTTGCCATATGTGAGCTGTCCTTTCCTGGGGTGAGTTAGGGTCCTGAGCTGTGTTCAATGTCACAGCAGAGAGGGGCAGATTCTATGGCCACTGGTGCTGTTTAGCAGGACATCACTACAGCAAGTCTTGCTCAGATATAAATCTTTCAAAATCCTATTTCCCATTATTAGAAAACACATACTACATTCCCTTATATGCTGATTTGTTTCATATACCTTTTTATTATTTCACACTGCACAGGGTTGTATCAGAAGGTTGCTCCACAACTGTTTGTTTCTCAGCGTGGATTACTGGTAGACAGATGCTTGAAATAGGTGTCTGCATACCCTTTGTAGGTACTGCTCTTGACCAGGTGATGGCCTGTGCACCAATTGGTGTTCCCCACTTGCTACCTTCATGCAGAGCAGCTGGCCAGTTCTTCCAATAGCCAATGTCACAGCAACACACTCCTATAATCGAGTACTTAATGTGGGCATTGTCCCTTTGCCTTGGCTGTGAGGAGTACATCCTGGAGGTGTATGGCTATTGAGTGTTACACACAGCAGGTGGGAATAACTCTTACAACAAGAGCTGTGGAGACAGACCAACTAAATAGTGGAGAAGGTTGCAGACTTAGGGACCGAATGTGAGTATTGTTGTTATATGGTGTGAATACTGCTAGTTTTACAGGCTTTGTGTGTACATGCTACTTCTACATGGATGTCAGTCTGACAAAGTTATGTGTCTGCATAGCTCTGAACTGTAGGTCTATCTACATAATGGCCAGATGTTTGCCTGTTATGTTTGGTGTGTTACCCAGACAGGTGTTGTCCTTGACAAATCAGTGGCATACTTTGGTAATTGCTGCCAGTAAATGGCAAAATCCATTTGTGTTACTGACTTCATATCCTTCAAAATAGAGATGTTGCAACCAACCCTGTAACACCAGCAACTTTCTCAGTGTATAACAGCAATATTTCTAATATGGCCCTGTGTTTCGACCTCTGTCCTCCACTTATATGACAGGCTTTGTCCAGTTGACATGCCGTAGAAGGTTGATAGATATGGTCTTTCAGTATTTAGTGTTGACATTCCTGCTATCATCCCAGTGATGTTGTGGAATAAGAGACATTAAATGAGGTAGGTGCCATACATATAAGTGCAAAGGCTGGACAGCATGTAGAAGCCTGTACAGTCAAGAGGTGGGTCTGTGGAATAGTAGGACATGCCTTAGAATCAGTATGTTAGAATATGTGAGAGATATTAGTTATTACATGGACAAACATTCTATAGCTGTTACTTTTCACACATTTCACCATCGGGACTGTAGTGGGTTACAATGTACTTTTCTGGGAAAGGTCTGTTTCCCAGTTTGAGTGAACACTTAGAACCATTGTTATGTGAAGAATCAGTTCACATTGTATCATTTGATAATGTATCCCCTAGGGGGTTAACTGAGGAGTGTAATTGGAGGCTGTTTAAGAACATACATAATTAAGTGTCAATTGCTTCCTGTATTTAAGGCAAATATGTTTTGTAATGTAATACTTAATGGCAAAACACATTAAACCATTTGTGTGTATTGATCGCTGGTTATCTATTGTCCTACTATCTTCAGTCATTTTAGTCATATTGCTATGAGGTCAGTGTATGTCTGGTCGTTGTGTATAGCCTATCCTGAATTTGTTCCAGTGTACTGTGTACTTATTAGTTGTACTGTGTAGGGGGGGGCAGCAGATGTCAGTGGCATAGGAACCTTTGTATCATTACCAATGTGTTTGTATGTCCATAGATTGGTCCCCCAACTTCATCTGGCATGGTCCAGAACTGTACTAAGGTGCTCTTGGCTCTCACAGTGCTGCAAGTTATTGACAACTAAATCATTACTGATTCCACAGTCTACCTTCCCTATGATAAACCGACTGCATTGCATACTATGGTTGAAAATATCATAAAACAGTACAGCTCAGATGGCTTAGCTTGGACTATTGTATACAGGTTCCTGGGTTCAAGAGCTATATATTTTGGGGTCTATATTATAAGATTGACGTTTGAAAACATCAAACAACATATGGTCGACACCATATGGTTGATGTCTTCAAACATCGACCTTATAAAAAGACAAGAAAAAAGAAAAATTACCCTAACAGGTTTAAGCAGGGGAGCAAGATCCCCTGCACCCCCCTACATGGAGGGCTGCACCCACCACACCTCCCACTACTTAAATATACCAACTCCGAGACTGTACATTGCAGTAAATGGAAATCTCCCCTTATGGAGATTTCCGTTTACACGCTCGAGATTCTGAGCATTCGATATTCTCGTGTCGACAATGTCAGATTCGACATTGTCAGCTTTCGAGAATATAATATAGACCCATATTTTGTTGCATGCCAGGTCTATATTATTTCTTTTACATAACATGCCTATATGTGCTGTCATTGCAGTAGCAAGGGGTGTGAGTATACTGTATGGGACACGTGTATACATGGGTGGTTGCACATGTGATATGTACTCACACATCCATTGTACACAAGCTACTCTACCATGGAGACAAATATAATTTACCAGACATTTGACTATTAAAATAGTACTAATTACTTACTTTTCCTGTAACTAGTCTAGCCCAGATACATATTTGCTGTATCCAGGACTGTATGTAAGCTTCTGAGTGTTACCCAAGTCTGCTTCTCGATTTTTCACTTAGATATGCTAGTTCTCTCCTCTCCTGCACTTTCAATAGCTTATTACTAAAGCACTTTACCAGATGTCTCGTAGCAAGTATTTTATCAAACAAAAGTGCTAACAGCACTAAGTGTTCTACGAGGAAACAGCTCCAGTAATTATTATTAATGGCCGCCCCCTCCAGGAATGTCTACAGGCCAATTCCTTCTGCTTTCACATATTAACCTGCTGAACTTGGCCATCCTGAGGCAATGTAGCAACTGCCTCATGTATACTGACAACCCTCACCTCTTACTTCTCTACACTCAGACTTGCAAGAAATGCACTTATGTATCCAAATTGGAAGCCACACACTCTCCAGTCAAGACCAGAATAGTTGGTCAAGAGGAGACGGTCAACACTTGCACCACACTGCATGGAACACATAACCCTCCAAAACACACACCAGCACTGCCTTCGTATAAAAACACAAACCACACACCCACCTTTGCTGATGCCCTCAATAAAAAGCTGCACAGACAGCAGAGATCTCCAAGGAAGATGTGCACTTCACCACCACCACACAACACTAATCACAAGACAGATATGTCTCCTAAACAGTGTGCCAGTCAACCAAAGTGCCTAAGGCAAAACAGCATGGCCAAAACATCAGGCATAGTTGACTTGATAGTGAGGAACAATGACGTCCCTCTCACTAGGTTGAAAAAGGAAAGAGTGACAGTCATCCGCCTGTCAGGCAACAGGATCTGCCACATAACGCACATACTGAGGTCCCTCAACAAGAGCAAAATTAATTTAAAATGGGTGGCGAAAGCCAAACATACTCTGGCTAGGCTTATAAATGCCCTAGGGCAGATAGCCTAGTATGAACCTATGAACATATGATTCTGCAATTGTACATATGGGTGTGAATGACCTAAGACATACCTCCCTGCACTATATGGAAACAGACATGGAGGAGCTCTCTGACTATGTAGCCCAGACAGGAATGACCCTAGCCCTGAGCAGCATCCTACCATCACACAGAATTATACCACAGTACAAGCTGAAAATTATTGATTTGAACAATTGGCTACATTTCAGGTATCTTTGTAAGGGGATCCACTATCTGTGTGCCTGGGATGACACATTTGACAGACTGTGATCCTTTGCTAGAGATGGCCTGCATCTGTCTCCTCTGGGCTTCCAGATACTGGCCAAGGCTCTTGCTACCCCTACAGTGACATTTTTAGACAATGTTCCAAAGACCACATAACCACTGTAACAGCTACAAACAAATGTAATTTAAGGATCATACTGCTCAACACTAGAGGCCTACATTTCAAAATGCACTCGCTCAAAGCACTCCTTAAACTGGAGAACTTCGACATTTGTGCTGTAAAGGAGAACTGGTTCAAGGCAGCAGGAAGCACACCTGCACTACCAGGCTATCACTCATTCCACACCTGTTTGGACCAGAACTTTGACCGAAGGTGTAAAGGTGATTGTGTTTCAATATACACAATGGATGAGCACACCTACAGACTGTTAGCACAACATAATGCATCTGAAATACTTCAGGTGCAGCTAACATTCAGTAAGACAGCAATACAGGTCATAGCCTGCTGTAGGTCTACAAACATGGCCAAAGACTCACAACCCCCAGTACTAGGCACCCTTCGGAATATTAGGTTCCAACCCAACACTCTCATATTGGCTGACATCAACTAGCCCACCATTAACTGGAAAAAAATACTCATGTACCAATCCACTTGTCCAATGCTTTCTGGAAATCATTAATTCCATTGCCCTGGACATGCTCGTTCTAACTCCCACTAGAGGTAGCAACATCCTTGACCTGGTCAATGCTAACATGGGCAAACGTTGCTCTACACCAATAGTCAACTCCTCCCTGGTTAGATACTAACACAAACTAATCACCTTGGAAACCAACATCCCTCCCACCACCCCACAAAGGTAACCACCATAAAATTTTCTCCAAAGCTAACTTTGGGCACCTACAAACAGAGGTGGCTAACTGCATGGCACCCATGCAGATGGAGACTAGTTGCATGACAGTAGACTCTTACACCAATGCACCATATGAACACATACACAAATGCATAGATCTCACCATACACAATAAAACCAAGATGCTCTCCACAGATAAAAGGAAGCCAATCTGGTGGTCCCCTGTCATAAACAAACTACAACAGAAAGAGGAAATTTATACGGAATAATGTGAAGTCCCAAGCCTGGAAATATTCCCTTATCAGCCTCACCCAAAGGTTGAGATCTCTCATCAAGTCCTGTAAAGGTAGCTATGAAAACATGATTGCAGCAGATAGTGAAGACAACCACAAGGCCTTCAATAGTTATGCATAGAATCTTCACAGCACAGTAGCACAACCCTAAGATTATGTATGTTTGTATCTGTTAAGGTGGTTCTTTCTTTTGGCTTCTGGACATTAACTGTGACATGCACTAAGGTGATATTTCTGTCAATATATGTTTGCAGGAACAGTGTTACTGCAACAACCTTCTCAGCTGATCTACTCACATTGTTTGGATATGTCTCTATTGTCATGCCTTTGTCTACCCACTTTGTCTGGCTTCTTCCAGATTCATTGCACTAAAGGGTTGTGAGCATACCTGTCCATTGCCAGGCTGTTTGAAGACTGTCCAGGTGTTTGGCCCATACTTTGTTTCTGTTGCACAGTTTATTTGCATTTTTCTGTTTAACACTATTATAATGCAAGGATTTATGTCAGTGAAGACTGATACACATGTCAATTCCCATCCTCATATGATTCAGACAGTTCTGCTGATACATTCCCTGTTGCTGTACAACTATTCAGTTATGACAGCAATATTCTGACTATGTCCATATATGTGGCCCATTTCCCACCCTTTGTACAACCTTTGTTCATTAGACTTGCACTAAGAGGTTGATATGTATGATTATGAGGTATGTCTGCACTGCATGTTATATGACTACATACATATGTGTATGTGCATATATATCTATATATATATATATATATATATATATATATATATATATATATATATATTTTAAACATATATATATGTATACATATATGTAGGTGCATAGGTTCATAGGTAGATACTAGGCTATTAGCCCTAGGGCCTATATAAGGCTAGCCAACAAGATTCTCTGGCTTTTGCCACCCAAGACATATAATTTCCTGTGCCCCTCTCAGCCAGATACACAGAAATGAATCACGGGGAGGATTTCCGATTTGCCATCCAAATGTCAATATTTATCTTAAAGAGGGCTAATGAGGAGCTCTGTTTCACATAAATGGGTAGTTTTTTCCAGACTATGGGAAGTGTTATGGACAGTAATCTATCCCTCCAGCATGTTCTGTCTATTGTGGTGACAATGTTTAGCTCCCTGGAGCATGTGTTATGGAGGGACTGTGATGTCTTCACATGTAGCATGTCCAACAGCTCTGTGTTTGACATGGCTTTGTATGTTAGGCAGAGATCGGCTCTGAGTAGGCGATATGCAATGTATTAAAGTTGGTGTCTTTTGAGACAGTTTGCGTAGGGCATCTATTTGAGGCCGGTGATCCTTGTTGTGAGGTAATTCTGCAGATTTTCCAGTTGTTGTAGATGTCTTGTGAGGTATATACTAAACAGGCCATTGTACTGTATACTAGGTCTAATGAGGGATGAGTAGAGAGGAACAATGATCTCCTTTTTTCTGGATGAGACACCTGTTGTGATGTGATGTGCCACATAGAAGTATTTCCTGAGTACTGTGGCAATGTGGTTATCAAAGGAGAGACTACTATCCACCTGTGTACCTAGGCCACTTATCGCACTTTCACTGTTGTGTTCTAGCAGCTATGTGGTAGTTCATGGGAACAAAGTTTTACCCAAAGGGGATGATAGTACATTATTTGGCATTGAGTTTGAGGCCATGGCTTTGACACCAGGCATCTGTCTCAGAGCCCTTTTGTAGACTGTCCACATCTTTATGGGATACAATAATGGCTCCCAATTTGCAGTTGTCTGGAACTTTGTTAGCCAAAGACCCTCTGTGCTAGTCTGAACTTCAGAGAAGTAGATGCCAAACAGGAGAGGACCAAGGACTAAACCCTGTTGTACTCCACTTGCCACTGGTCTGGAGTCAGATTTGGAGTCTGCTACTTTCACAGTGTGAGTTCTGTCTGTAAGCCAGTTGGCAACCCATCTCATGACATAGGTATTTATGCCTAGTTCAGTGAGTTTATCTGTAATTTCAGAGTGGGGGATGCTGTCGAAGGCCTTGGCAAGGTCTAAGTAGGTTGTGTGAACCACCTTGGGCTTGTTCTCGGCTCTGGTGACTGCTTCAAAGATGTCAATCAGGTTTAGGTGAAATAAGGTATCTTTCAAAAACCCAAACTGGGTGGGTTCCACAGTTTGGAGGTTACCTATGTCATTGTTTATAAGTTCCAAAATTATACGCTCCATGGCCTTGCAGATCAAGCTTTTCAGGCTGATGGGGCAGTGGTTCCCACCATCTGTGGTGGCTTCCCCCTTGTGGAGTGGGATAACTGTCACTGTGTGCCATTCAGGAGACACAAAGCCTGAAGTGAGGCTATGACTGAACGTGGTACTTAGGTGGGGTGCCAGTTCATTCTGTAGTTTGTGCTGAACACAGCCTGGGATGTTGTTTGATCCCATGGATGCTGTATTCTTGGCTTTGGAGAGTGTGCCTTTTATCTGTGCAGCCATGATTACAAGGGGCTTTGCATTCATCCAGCATTGAGATGGGCCCTTTAGTGGGTGAGAAGGTGGCAAAGTTAGCCCTGAACCTATCTGCCAGGATGTTGGCAATATCAGTTAGGTCCGTATATTTACTGTCATTGTGCTGTAACTCAGAGCAGATCTGAGAGTTGCCATTGAGATTCTTGACATAACTACAGAATGCTTTGTGATTGTCTTTAGAATCAGTTGCAATTTTGTTTTTGTAACTAGCTTTGGTAGATTATATGAGGGATATCAGCTACTTACTGAGGGAGTTCTTAAAAGCATAGGAGTTTACTCCTTTTTTGCAAAAATTTCTTCCTTCTGTTGAACAGCTTCTTTATGGCAGGGGACTACCAGATTGGCTTCCTTTATTAGGAGGAGAGCATATTGGTTCTATGTATGATGGCACAAACCATGCTCTTGTGTATGTGTTCATACAGTGCATTGGTGTAATATTCAGCAGCCGTACTTCTATTATCCGTCTGCATGGGTGTCATGAAGTTAGCCACATCTGTTTTAAGAAGCATGAAGATGGCTTTGGAGATGTTCTTTATGGTGGTTTCCTTAATGGAGGGTGTGGGCGATATATATATATATATATATATATATATATATATATATATATATATATATATATATATATATATATATATATATATATATATATATATAGGTTCATAGGTGTGTACTAGGCTAATGGTCCTGGAGCCTTTACAAGCCGACCCCATAGGGTTACCTTGGAATCATGCCACCTAACCATAATTCCTAGTGTCTCTGTCGAGAAGAGTCACTGGAGTGATTCCCGGGGTGAATTTTCTATTTCACATCCACTCATCAAGATTTCTCTTGAAGAGAACCAGTGAGGTGCTCTGTTTGACATGTATGGGAAGTCTATTCCATAGCATGGGCAGTCTCTGGGTTATGAACCTGTCCCTCCAGCATTTTCTGTTGATTGTGATAATGAGGTTGAGATCTCCGGAGCATGTGATGTGGAGGAATTGGGATTTTTTTAGATGTAGCATTTCTAACAGAGCGGATTCACATATGGCTTTGTACGTCAGGCAGAGATCACCTCTAAGTAGGAGATATGAGACAGAGAATAGTGGAGTTTTTTGAGTCTGTCCATAGAGGACAAGTGTTTAAGGCCTGGGATCCTCTTTATGAGGTACTTTTGCAGCCTCTCCAGTTGTTGCAGGTGCCTAGTGAGGTACATGACAAATGGTGAGGGGAAGAGTAGAGGGAGACAATGACCTCTTTCTTCTTGGATGCAAAACCCTTAGTAATGAGATGTGCTCCATAGAAGGACTCTCTGACCACAGTGGCACTGTGGTGGTCAAAAGATAAGTTGCTGTAAACCTGTGTTCCAAGATCTCTGATAACGCCTTCTGTGTTGAGTGTGCTACCATCAATGTGGTAATTCAAGAGAAATGGGTTCTTCCTGAGGGGGGTGACGACACATTTTCTGGCATTGAGCTTAAAGCCATGGTTCTGACACCAGTCGTTGGTCTCATTGAGGGCTTTCTGTAGGATGTCAACATCACTTGAGGAGTTGCTAATAGCTCCCAATTTGCAATTGTCTGTGAATTTTGTCATCCGCAGTCCCTTCATGTTGGCCTGGACTTCAGAGAATTGGATACCAAACAGGAGAGGATGCAGGACCAAACCCTGTGGGACTCCACTCATGACTGGTCAGCAGTGTTACTTGAAGTCAGCTACTTTCACACTGTAGGTTCTATCTGTGAGCCAGTTTGCAACCCACTTAGTGATATAAGGGTTGATTCCTACCTTAGTCGGTGTACTATGATGCCAGAATGAGGAATGTTATCAAAGGCCTTGGCCAGATCAAGGTAGGCTATATGACCACCTTGACGTCATCCACAGCTCTGGTGACTGACTCAAAGAAGTTGACCAGGTTGAGCAGGTATGCTCTACCCTCCACAAAACCAAACTGTGTGTGATCCAGACTTTGGATATCCCCTATATCTTTTTTTAGTAGGTCCATGATGATGTGTTCCATAGCTTTGCATATCAGACTCATCATGCTAATGGAGTGATAGTTCCCAGGGGCGGTAGTCACTCCTACTTTGTGTAGAGGGATGATTGTAACAGTGCACCATCTGGTGGGGACAAAGCCTGAAGTGAGGCTGTGATTGCACAGGGCACACAGGTGTGGTGCCAGGTCATTCTGTAGTTCATAGACAATACAGCCAGGGATATTCTCATGTCCCATAGAAGATGTATTCCTGACCTTGGACAGTGATATTTTAACCTCTGCAGCAGTAATACTGGATGTCTGGCAATCTACTGCTATTGTGATTGGTCCTTTGAAGGGTCAGGTTGGCACTGAATCTGTCAGTATACTGGCAATATCTGTTGGCTCGGTATAGGAGGTACCATTGTGCAGTAGCTCAGAGCACATCTGAGTATTGGCATGGATATTATCCACATAACCATTGAGGGCCTTGTGTTTGTCTTTCTTATCCACTGCAATTATGTTGTCATAGCTAGCTTTTAAGGATTTGGTGAGTGATCGCAGAATTTTGTTGAGGCCGATAAGGGAGTTATTCCAGTCTTGGAACTTCACCTTTTTCCGCATCAGTTTATTTGTTCCGTTTTCAAGTTTGTGTATGGCAAGGGACCACCACATTGGATTCCTGTTTTGGAGGACAATGTCTTGATTCTATTGTCATGGCAAGATCCATGCATATGTGTATGTATTCATACAGTGCATTGGTGTATGATCTGATGGTCATGCAACTACTCTCCATTTGCATGGGTGCCGTGAACTTAGCCACCTCTGTTTTAAGGAGGCCAAGGTTAGCTTTGGATGTGTTTGTAATGGTGATTACCTTTGCAGGGGGGGGGGGGTGGGAGGGATGTGGATTCCCAAGGTGATTAGTTTGTGTTTGGATCCACACCTCAGTATTTTGACATGTGGACCTAACAAGGTCATGTATGTCACCACTTACATCAGGGAAAGTTGCATCCACCACCCCATGTGTTTGTGAGTTGTGGCATTTACTATGTGCCTGTGCATCCATGACAACCTGGAACATGCGTCTGATGGCTCCTTCTGTTGCACTTGCAACAGTAGCCCGATGAGCAGTGTTCCTCCTGCAAGCACCTCTGTCCATCCACCTGTGTGGGACCTTGCCTGCACTCTGGCTATGGCCACTATCTACACTCACACCTGACATACTTGCCACAATAGCCTGTTCAATGCCCCCACCTGCCAACTGTCCATCATTTGAGGCCACTGGTGACGGGGTATGTGTGGGCGTTGTCACTGTGTGCAGTGATGGTGTGCACAAGAGTGGGATGCCAACTAATGGCACAGATTCAGCCCCTGACAATCCCACCTGTAGCTCAGTATTCCTATCAACATTGGCATAATCTGCAGACATATAGACATTGTTTGAAAAGTGGGGGGTGCAGACCCCCATCACCACCTGTGAGAGGAAGACAACATATGTACATTAATACCAGCACTTTGATGTTGGCTGGTATATACACACACACACACACACACACACACACACACACACACACACACACACACACACACACACACACACACACACTCACACAGACAGACACACACACACACACACACACACACACACACACACACACACACACACACACACACACACAGGTGAGGTGGCAAAAATCTATTACACAGACCACACATTACTCACATGGTGGCATGCATGACACATGGCTGTCAACATCATGTATTGCAGCCAGTTGTACCACATGTAACTGACAATATAGAGCTCTGGGATATGTGATTAGTCACAAAGGACACAAACTCAATCCAAGACAATAACCAACTCCACAGCAAGGTTGAATCCAATAGCAGTTTAATAATCCACACAGATTTCCACACAGGTTAAGCACTTTCTTCCCAAAAAAAATGACACCATTATGTGTGATATATCCCTCTTTCCAGCCCCCTGTCCCATGTGTTGTCCAGATGTCCTGCACTATGAGGTGCAGAGGTATAGTATATCATTAATTACCAAATGCACACCAGTTAGCATGACGATGACCTGGCAGACTCCTGGCCATTGTATGCATCAGTGGCCAGGATTATGCATCCACATCCTGGTAATTCTGTGGAAATCTGCACATATAACAGTATGTCTGTCTGGCCATTTTGAACAGACTGCCAAGACTGTGTAGCAGTGTTGTGTGTTTATGTTGTTTAGGCTGGGTAGGGAGAGTAGCAGCAGCGAGTGCCATACATCCTTTACCTATCTGACTCTGCATACTGCTACAGCTGCTGGTGGTCTATCAGATCCGTACGCTTTTAGAGGCTGACTGTGACATGTCATGCAACACCTCCATATTCCCAGTACACTGTGAATTGGAGCAGTATATGTAGGGGCAATGTGTGAGTGGCAAACGGTATGTGGCTGCACTCACAGTATTAAAATGTCATGTTCAGTCTGCATACTGGTATGCTGCTGTCACTGTGGTGCACTTGTTTTGGGGTATGCACTTTCACACCAGTGTCTGTGTACCACTAGTATGACATCCCTGTACTGCATGTTATATTTGCTACTGCATGTGTACAGCCCCAAAGCTGGACCTGGGTAGTGTTATGTCAGTCTGATTGTAGTCTGGACATTGATCAGTAGCTCAGTGTAGTTTCCCTACTGTTGTGTCATGTCCACATATCATATTCATAGGATGTCCAGTTGTGTGTCGAATATCTTTGGTCTGGTCCCCATAACTGTTATGTATGAATGACACATCAATGGAATGACTTGGGACTGAGATCAGTAACTAATGAGAAGCAACAGAGTCCTGGAACTGTGATATTTCAGTTGATATATGTTAGGACATACACTGCTACTACATGAACGTTCTCAACTTATCTATCGACTTATTTTGTACATGTCCCTATTTTCATGTCTTTGTCCCCCCACTTTGTCAGGCTTGGTCGACATTCATTGCTTTAAGGGGTTCTGAGCCTACCTCTCCACAGCCAGATTTTCCACAGTGTCTAGATGTCTGGACCATACTTCAGTTCCACAATTTATTTCTATTTGTGTGGGAAATCATGATAATGATACAAGGATTTATGTTAGTAAATACATGGCATGACATTTCAGTTCCCATCATCATATCCTTCAGTGATTGCATGCTAAAACACACACTGTTGCTGTCACATGTCTTCATTTGTAACAACAAATGTCTAACTATATCTGTATATGTGCCCCCCCCTTTTACAGTCTTTGTACAGGTTCCTTACACTAACAGGTTGGGAGGGATGGTTCAGCGATATAACTGCACTGCATATTATATACATACACACACACACACACACACACACACACACACACACACACACACACACACACACACACATATATATATATATATATATATATATATATATATATATATATATATGTGTGTGTGTGTGTGTGTGTGTGTGTATTTTATTTTTCTTCCATTATATTTAATATTTGTATGTCTATATTATGACTGTATGTTTACATATACATGTTTCATTTGACATATATATATATATATATATATATATATATATATATATATATATATGTGTGTGTGTGTGTGTGTGTGTGTGTGTGTGTACATCTCTATATACAATGCACAACACTTTCCCCCTAATGTTGCATGTCTCTTTTGCATGATATGTTTGAAAAAGCAGCATTAATTCATGCAGTTCAGCTGGTGTACTGGTGCATTCCTCTGATTACAATTGTCAGGGTCATAGGTTCAACACTTGCGACTACTCTTTTTTTTATTAATGTTAAATTACCTGAATGCAGGATATGTTCATTAAAGCAGTGTAATATTTCACAGGTTAAATAGTATAGTGGTATGTTGGTGTGATTGTTGGGGGCTGCATCCTGGGTTTGAGATTTAGCAGCGCTGACTATTTTTTTGCTGGGCAGAACAAGGTCTGAAGGATGCAAATGGATTAAGGCACTTTTCTGCATATCATAAGTATCATGTCATATTTAAGCAATAACCCACAGTTGGTGTGGTCTGGTCACGAGGGCTATGCACTCATGAACATACAATGCCAACCGTGGGTAGGTCCGGCATTGACCACACCCAGACATGGGTTATTGCTATCATACAATGGCATTATTTAAGGAAAACAATACGTACCTTTCTTAATATGTCATTGTATCATGTCTCCACGCTGCCCTTCCACAGTTTTCTGGTATCCTGGGACATTTCTGATGTACTGCTCCCATGTATGTATGTTCCCACACTTAAGCAGTACATCAATGCTGTACAGAGGTTGCAGCAGAGATAGGGGGATCTCATTTGCTTTTTTTTTTTTACATATCTCAGTATGTTATATGAGTTGATGAACTCGTATAACATAGTAAGATATGTTGAAAAGGCAAGGGAGATCTTCCTTTCTCTGTTGACAGAAGGATCTCCACTGCATTTTGTCATGATATCTTGCTATGTTATATAAGTTCTTCGACTCTTAACCCATAGCGAGATATGTTTGTAAATACAATGGAGATCTTCATTTCCCCATTGCTATCTCTGCAGACTAGAAATACAACCAGGTGGTATACCAATAGAAATAGTCTAGGCATCAAGACTTTTTTCCATTTGCATGCTCTCGGATTTACAACAGGCACTCTGGGCTGGCCAATTAGCATGCTCATTTCTGTATGCTAATGGCCAGTCATTGTGTAATATAACATAAATATTACACATTTAAACTTTTACATTTGCCTTTCATGACATCTCCCTATGTGCTTTCATTATATTATATTCCTGTGTGACTATACTGTATGAGGCAAGTGTGTTTATATGGGGGTTTCACATTTTTGCTACACTGATAGCTCAAGTTTGGAACTGCTACTCTACCCTGGTTGGCAAAAACTAATTGCTACATAGATTATATTTACTAAAATAAGTTTAACACTACTTTTACATGATAAAATAAATAGTCTGTCTTCGGACTCAAACGCTGAACACTTACAAGTAAAACTGTTACACTAATCACCACACTATCATGGCTTGGGCATCTTTCCTTATCTATTTTTATTAACTCATATGGGATGTTTAAGCTGTAATGTACACATCCACTTAGCTACTCTTAAACACCCTTAGGGCATTATAAACAGGGATTATTGTTATTATTGTATGTAGTTATGAGGGTGTATATTGTGGTGTTGTGACAACTACTTGGGACTGTGTTTGTGACATATTGCAATGCTTGGGCTTTTATGGCTCTGTGCATGTTTCATGCTGATGTATGACATGTTCAATATGTGCTTTATTTATTTTGTATAGCTGGGGTTGTGTTTTTGTACACTTGGGGGTTTATCCCCTATCATACCTCTCAACCTCCTAGAGCAAGAAATCTCGACAAAGCCTAAAATGATGGGGGGACAAATAGGGACAGATTTTAAATATTGCTCTTATAAACTAAGATAGTTGATAGAATAATAGGCTTTGCATTAGCATGAATTATCTGAAGGAAGTGGAGTCTTAGACACAAATGTTTGCCATTATTTAATTACTTCAATCCTCAGCTATTTGCCAGAAAGTAACAGATTGTAGGAGGGACACACCAAAAATATGAGGCAAACATCTGGACATTCTGTGAATATCTGTACAGTTGAGGGTATGTCTGTAAGGGCAATATTTAAAATCTGCTCCTATTTATCCCTCATCATTTTAGGCTTTGTTCCAACTTTTTGCTCGAAGAGGTTGAGTGGTGTGTGCATTTGCACACATGCTTCTGCAGACTGCAGAAGTGCCATACGGCACTTTAGCAATACAGGGGTTGTGTCACAGAGGCTGTGACACACCTCCTGTTTTGCTTTCCTAATGCTGTTTTTTTTCAGTGTCTGCGGACACTGAAATGCTTCTATTTTGTATTTCAGTGTCCGTGGACAATGAAATGCTGGCATAATATTAGAACTAAACTCCAATAGTATGCCAGTACAGCTTCGGAAGTGCTGTATAGCACTTTCTGAGCACAGGGGGTGTATTTAGTGCCCATGCTCTACACTGACATGCCCCCTGCTTTCACACACGGAACCATGTCCATTTTAGAGCACAACAGCGCTCCTTCATACATATGCATGGCATGCACGGGAACGGTCCCCCTCTATGCAGGAATAAGCTATTCCTGTACGAATGTTTACTGAATCTGGGGGACAGTGAGAGACAAATATATACATATATATATATATATATATATATATATATATATATATATATATATATATAGTGCGGCTGCCAGCCCAGCTATCTGGAATTTTGTAAATACTCATATGTCATTTGTGAATATTAATATGATCAATAGGCTTGTCTTACGAATTTAAGAGAAATATATGTTATGTGTACATTAAACAACTGGTGCAGAAGTGTGTGTTGAACTATATGTTATGTACTGTGTAGACTGTGTCTATGTCTAGAGTTGGAGATTTTCCTTTGTCTTGAAAGAGAAATAATTACTAGGATTGAAATGTAAAAGTGTTTAACTGTTTTACAACTTCCAGTTCTAGGCAAACCTCTGAGAGATATGTACCTCTAACACAGAGGTGCTAAATTCTAAGTTTCTGTTGTTAGCCTGGGAAATGAAGACAGGTGACAAAGAGTGATGTCATCCTGGCTAACCCAGCAGTAATGTGTATTATTAATTTAAGAACTATCTCAGAGTGAGGCTCTGCATTTGTGCATTTGTCTTTAGACCTGGAAATATCCATCTTCAGCACTTCTGCTTTGCTAATAGTAAGTATCTAGGGAAAATTGTCTTTTAAATATAGATAGAAATATAGTAAAGATTAGTTTTGATGTTTTCTGTATTTATTTGAGACTGTCCTGCAATGTTGTTTTAAAATATTTCCTGTGATTCTGAATTCTGTAGTCACTGTGCTGCGTTATTGAATATTGTCTTGTTATTCTATTATTTATTATTAAATATATTTAAACCTTTTAATTGTGGCTGGTTTGTTTAGAGATATTTAAGCTCTTGGAGTACTTGCATATGTATTTGGTGACACTGTACAGGCCACTCCTAAATAGCCTTGAAAGTATTGTTCACACTTACCATTTTGATAATAGTAACATCACACAGTAGGATTGGTCACCTTTGGAAATAGCCTAATAGTAGCTGATAAGAGCTGGTTGGTGGCAGTGATAACTTCCTTTTAGTCTGGGCAGAAGGGGACATAGCTAGTAAAGCTGTGCCAGCCTTCCCCAAGAGTGTCTTTGTGTTTGTATATACATCGAATCTCAAAGTGTGTGTCTGTGTTTGTCTGTGTGTGTGTGTGTGTGTGTGTATGTGTGTGTGTGTGTGTGTGTGTGTGTGTGTGTGTGTGTGTGTGTGTGTGTGTGTATGTGAGCTACTTGGGAACAAAGCAGTGGTTGGACAGAGAGGATGCTGGAGGTTTTGGTTTGACTGCTCAGCTGAGATCTTAACCTTAGCTGTGCCAGTGGGGACTCTTATTGGGGATATGGAGAGAGAGGGAGAAACCAGCCCCAGACTGACTGTGATCTATGTGTGCTCTTAACAGAAATTGTACTTTACTGTGTGTGTAGTTGTCATTCTCCCAATGTGTACATCTCTCACTGGTGCTAGTGGTAAGGATTAAGGCTCCTTGATTACTGGGCCAGTGCAGGGGTGTCTCTCTCACACACACACACACAGATATATATATAATATATATATCTATATATATATATATATATATATATATATATATATATATATATATATATATATATATATATATATATATATATATGCATGTATATATAGACTTATATAATATATATATATATATATATATATATGTATACGTAATATTTTA
This sequence comes from Protopterus annectens, assembly GCF_019279795.1. Taxonomy (NCBI): domain Eukaryota; kingdom Metazoa; phylum Chordata; order Ceratodontiformes; family Protopteridae; genus Protopterus; species Protopterus annectens. Next base: position 884,452,061 of record NC_056734.1, on the reverse strand, counting down.
AAAGTAATTGCATGAGGAGCAACAGATTTCTACTCTGCTTAACTAAGTGTGTGAGCATATGCAGTGGCATTTTTGTCTTGTTTGTGAGTTGCTAAGCAGCACGCAAATGGGATGTGCTTTGCTTTCATCAGAGACTTGCTGTTCTATAAACTGACTCCAGCCCACATCTAGCTCTACTCCAGTCTGGGATTTTGTATGTCACACAATATAACATCTGTCCCTTTTTCTGCACTGCTGTGATTCACTGAAATTGGTTAAGATTTTCTAAAGTTGTCTTATGTAATTAATATGTGAAAGAGGTTAATAATAGTAACAGCACACACAAAGTGACAGTCTGTAAAACACAAGTTATTACTACCTCACATAAAAAAAAATTGGATACTTTTAGCTTAGAACCCATAAATAGCATCACACAAGGTAAATGGCTTAGTCCTTTAAGCCACAGAAGCTGCTTGACAAACAATGGTTATTCATTACACAATCACCTGCATAAATATATTCATTGCTATTCCTCAGTTACCTAGCACATACAGCGTAATATCAGTTTCTGTATTAATGTCCTGAGACTGTGTGAAATGCTCATATACCACTGATGAGTTACTGTTACAGCAGTTACAAGGGGAGACTGATGTGTTGGTGTGGGGGAACCAAACCATATATTCTGCTGGTATACACAACAGTCTGACTATCATTTAACCCCACTCTCTAACATCTCCCCTTTAATGATGTACCAGTAATCTGTTGCAGTAGGACTGCATGAATATTCCATGCATGAGGCCTACTGACTATAAATGGAAACATGATAGTGGAATGAGTATATGTAGTCCCATGTGGATGTCATTTCTGTCCAACTAGCCCACTATAGTTACTTGCATAATGTACCAGGTCCATACATATAATGACATATCATAATAATCCTGTAGACTACTGTGTAGGTTATGGAGTTACCTTGCAAATATGGCAGTTGACACAACTGTAGTCCTCTACTGTGTAGGTTATGGACTTACCTTGCAAATACAGCAGTTGACACAACTGTAGTTCTGGGCTGACTCTGTCTGATGCAAGCAGTGCACAGCCAATACATGGATAGGTACAGGATGCGTGAGTTGCCTGGCTTCAACTTTAATATATGTATGTGAGTAGGAGTAAGGTATCAGTCCCTAGGTCCCTAGGTTGTCGGTGAATGAGCTACGTGTTGTCTCTTAGTCAGTGCCAGGGTGTACTGAGCATGCCTACATCTTCCTTCAGGGTCATCAACAGGGGGTTCCTCCTCTGAGTCATCCTGTCACTGTGGCTGTGGTAACCTAGGCACTTGTGGGTGCCATGTATTCTATCCCTTCCCTTTGCTGATCCTACTGCAGCTGTTTCCTCTGGATCAGATAGTGTAGCATAGCACATACTGTGAATATCTGTGCACATGTGGCTGGAGTATACTGCAGGGCTTCATCAGATATATAGAGGCACCAGAATCATGACTTCAAAAGCCCAAACACACTCTCTAATCTGTGGATGTGCTTCATTATGGCATTCTTCCATGGGTGTGTCTGCATTTCTGAATGGTGTCATCATTCAGAGTTCCAGGTCATAGCCAGCATCCCCCAGTAAATGACCTGTGGGATGTCACCCCTAGCAAACATCTGGTACAGCTGTGATGCGTGCCAGATATGGGAGTTGTGATAACTGCCAGGGTTGCCAGCACACACGTTTTGGATAATCCCCTGGGCATTGCACACAGCCTGCAGTTGATGAAGTGGTACCCCTTGTGGTTAATATAGATTGTACCCTGCTGACCAGGTGGTGCCTTGATGTGTACATGAGTGCAGTCTATAGCACCCAGTACTTCAGGGTAATGTGCTACACGGTAGAAGTATTGCATGTTGCTGGCAATCACGTCAGGTAATGGGGAAAAGATATGTGCTCACTGGCTTATGGAAGCATAGCATCAAGGAATTGGTGGATGCAGATGCCTGTGACACCCCCATCATGTTCACAGTTGGTCTTTGAAAAGTACATGTAGCTAGTATCCTAAGGGCTACACATACCTTTTTTTCCCACTGGGATGGGTTCCCCGTCAGTTATCTCTGGCTCTGTGTTGAGAGTGGCAGAGCTCAGTGAGTTGTTTTAATATGTCCCTATCCACCTTGTAGCACTCTACATTCTCCAGCTCATGTAGTTCCTGTAAGGTTACCCTGGGCCTGAACCCTAATTCTCAGTCTAGGCCTATTGTCAGCAGCACCAGCAGTGTTAACTTCAGCATCTAGCACATACAGATGTAGCATAGCTGTAAAAACTCCTAGCATTATCACCGCTAAAATTCCCAAGTCTCTACTCCAATGGTCCAGAGTATTGAGGGAAAATCAGAATGTAGGGTGCATGCAGACTTTATACAGTTGTGCTGTAGGTCCAACATGTGGGAGTGGCTAATTATAATGCAGTTCACCTTCCTAGGATGTAATTGAAATTATTTAAAGGCCCTACTTTATTGTGTGACATGGCACTATGCTCCACACCACACAACGTAGCTTAGACAAAGTAATAATTATTCATTTAATAAATCCAGTTTTAACCGATTGCTGGCTACATCATCACTGTGACCTGGGTGGTCTGTATGAGTGAACACATTAAGTTATGTGTCGCGCCATGTAGCATGGCTTATACAAAAGCCATAATTATTCATTGAATATATCTGGTTTTAATTGACTGCTGCCTATGTTATCACTGTGACCTCGGTGGTCTGTTTGCTTACACGAATACACCAAGCTATGCCGCACACCATGCAAACACGTGTACTGGGCACTAAAAATGCTAAAAGTAACATAACACCCCTCTGATGTCATCCACATCCAGTGGAATATCAACATCATGTAGGAGCCTACACAAAGTGGATATGCAGACATGGTTGCTCCTTTTAGCAATTCAAGAAATCCACCTCATTTGCATACATATCTGTGCTGACAGCCTAGAAGCTACATGGTTCATTTCTGTGTGAGCTGGGTAACAGCACAAATGAACCATTGTGTGGACCCAACGCAAGTTCTACAGTACATTTGTGAAAACTACATCATAAATGCTATTTTGCTTTTTTAATTTTTCTGTTAAGCATGTTTTTGCGATGCTGTGCATAGTGCATGCATTTAGAAATTATTTAAAAAATTATTAATTTTACATATTCCATTCCTCTTTCAGACATCCATACTGTATCCTTTGCACATATATTTATGTGATCTAACATTTTCAAGAGAGTTATGTCCATATTTGTGGACTTTTATGTCACCTTCTGTGTACATTCCCGTACACAGAAAAATTCTGCATACACTACGGACATTGACACAGAGTCTACACGGATGCCTTTTGGCTTGCTGGATCACTCCACCTGGCTACTATGCATAAGATTCACCTGCTTATGAGGAAATTTGCATCACACAGAAGTTTTCCTGCTTGTGCATGCTTGCGTGCTGCTAAGCAAAGTTTACCGAATCTAAAAATGCTTGCACTCGTGTTACTCATTAAAAAAATCACATAGGCTTTATTGAATTCCACCCATAATGTTCTATGACAAAAATGCACATCAAGTTTGTGGAGGATTTTTCATAAAATCGTTTTGCATACCAGAAAATCTCAAATAGTCATGTTCATAGGTTAGTACTAAGTTAAATGGCCTTGCAAGCCATTTTAAAACTAGCCAATTATCCCTTGTGAGACTCAAACCCTGCACCTTGTGTTTGTAAGGCAAACATCTTACCTATTAGGCCACCCTCCGTGTCGGTTTACCCTTGGATCATCCATTTTGTGATTCCAGTAGTTTAATGAAAAGGCCAGAAGTTGTTTTTCCTAAGCCACTCAGATTCCAAAAATGGAAAAGATGTCCAGGAGAAACTGGAAGCCAGAAGTTGAAGATCTAGGGAATAACTTTTAAGAAAATGGAATTGTTGGCAAATCTGACAATAATATTTCCCTAGAAGATCAAGTTAAGGAAAAAAATAATGTATCAGAGACCAGCACAAGTAAGTAAGAGAAATGGAAGTCAGACTGAACAGAACTTACAGGAAAGAATGAAAGCAAGAAAAAACATTCATGTGTAAGAAAAACTCTAGAAAGACTGATACAGATCAAGGAAACTCTGACTTTTTTGCACATTGTAAAGGCATAATAACACATGGAGTGTCATATTTTCAGGGGATGCAGATGACATAGATGATTACTGCTGTTCTCTAGATGACCTCAGTCGATGGGACCATTCACCAGCAAAGGAAATTAGAAAGTCTAGGGTGAGGATGTAGACCAGTAAGTATGAAAACATATCAGAAACAACTATCATTTCCATTCTGTTGCTTTTGTCTTTATGCTACATATGTGCTCATTTTACATTTTTATTGAATGTTTTAGCTTTGACATGAATACATGCCATAAATAAGTTTGTAGTAAAGTGAACAGTAGTATTTTAAATCAGTTATTAGTTCTGTGAATTTTCTCTTCAGCACTGAGAGATGGAGAATGTAAAGGGGACATGGCAGTTGTAGGTATTGCTAATCACTAGGAATCAGCAACATGAATAAATTAGAGAAGTCATTTTTTCTATGAAAAAGATGATTTTGCAAGTTGAGGTTAGATTTAGGGGTACTTTATTTCACTCAACTTGATTTTCAGTGGTAAATACAAGAACAGGGGTTCATTAGGCTCTTAATGCTGTAGCAATTACTAATACAGTGAAATAGTCTGCCTCCATCTTTCCAGGATGGGTGAACCCACATCAGCTGCTCACTTCCTTTCTGAGCCACATAGAGAATGCAACACAGTGCAGCTAGTCAAACATGGGTGATCTGAAGTACACTCAGGGCTTTATCCCGATGCTCCACAGGGCTGGTAATAAGAAAGGTTTATCAAGAAGACAGAATATAAAATTGGATGAAAATCATATGGTAAAGACTTGGGTTAGTACTACGGCTGCGATAGGATGAATCAGGAGGGAATTAGAAATACAGAGAAACTTGGGCATAGTGAGAAATAGGATTGATTCTGGCAATCAAGATTGAAAAAGTAATACACTTCAATTAATTTCCACACATTTACCAAACATATGATGAATCCAACCTCACCCCATTGTCTCATAATAACTTTAAATCTTTCTGAGCTCACAATTTATTTATTTTATTTATTTTTAATTTTCTTTATTTGAATTTTTAGTGGCAGAGCAATGATCACAACTAATTAATTTCTGTATCAGCCCTAGATACATTTTAGATTTACAAATAAATAAATGTGGCAATAGAGAGATTAAGGCAGTATAAAATAATTAAAAATTCAGAAGGAATTTACCTTATGCAGTATTTACAATAGCTAAAATGTAAAGTATTATACCGTACACAATGGAAGAAATTATAGAAAAATAAATATGTATAGCGTTTGTAACAAAAACACTTATAGGCACTTGTCAAATGGTTTAGTAGATATTCTAACATTAAGTGTGTTGAACCTGGAAGGATGGGAGAAGGGGGAGGGGTTATGTAATGCTGCCAGACGTGTGGCACTGACATTTGGCTGCTCCACTGAGATGTGCCATGAGTAGTGCCCAGAATGGAAGGTACCTGCTCAATATGGAAGTAGAGTCCTATAATTTGGGGCCAAGAACTGAGGGACAGTGATCAGTGCAGTAAAGCGATTACAGGAAGACTAGAAATCTCAAGCTCTTGTAAGCCATATGTAAAGGAAATGGAGATATATATATATATATATATATATATATATATATATATATATATATATATATACTGACATGTTACAGAATGGAAGGAAAAAATGATATATGATGTTCAGGTTGGAATGATGAGAATGTACATATGATTAATATGTTTTTGCCATTTTAAAAAATAAAAGAAAAAAGAGTTTTCCAAAAACAAAAATAGGTTGATACATTTATTTTACCTTCTATATCTCAATCTAGAATTGCAGAGGAATAGAGAATAAAATAAGGAGGCTATCATGAGAATAAGCTGGGCTAATGTAAATGACTCCAATGAAATGGCAGATGTATAAGAGAACTGCCAATCTCAAAACCTTTATGAAATTGCCAAAAGAAGCTCTAAGTTAAGCATATAAGTGTGATTGTTTTGATAATCCTGGCTTTACCAAAACAAACTAACCTCAACTCATATAAACAGCTTCTGCAGCTATATCATACTAAAGGTTTTATTCCTTGCATTATCACTGTGTAACAGTCATACAGCTGTGTACATTTGTACTTTCTAAATTGTAGCGGTAACACATCTATTTATAACTTAGACTTATTAGAAATCTAATAGAGGGCTCATATCTCTTATTTTCCATACATGAACTTGAGCAAAGTAAGTAATAGACATACCTAGAAATATGTGGGGGATTCAATAAAGCTTACATGGTTGTTTTTCACTGTGTGCATGTCCCAGTGCAAGGGGCACATGAGCACAAAACCTCTTAGATCCAGTAAGGGCTGTGTGGAGGCGCACACTCCTGCGCAAACAAGGTAGACACATTAGCATGCAAATTACAGCATAAGCAGCTGAACTGCATGCTAATCAACCAAACATGGTGGAGCTATTCAACAAGCTATAAAACAACCATGTAGACTCTATGTAGTTTGCATGCAAATTTCAAAACTTTTGGAATACAACCACAGAAAGGAATATACACATACAGAATATAAAGTAAAAGGTATGAGATTTGTACAGAGCTGACTTTAACATGTGTATGTTAGACACAGGCTGGATGCAACAAAAGAAGAGTAACAATAGCAACATAATCCATTTTTGTGCCAATAACAGAAATGCAGCTTTGCTGCCTCATCCCCAAATGAACAGTACACTCGTAAGTAATGCAGACAGTTAAAAGTGTAAAAATGTGTGCTAATCAAAATAAAGATAAAAACATTAAACAGACTATTTATAGTTACATGTCAGCATATCCATTATGTAGCTGATGAAATACAGACATATCATCTAAAAATCAGTACTCCTCTGTGCAGCTATATCCCAAAGTAATATCCTCCATTCTTCTGTGTTCAACACATAAACAAGTCGGCTGCCCTTCCTTTTCCCTAGATGCATGGTTGACCTCTGGTGTAGATTCAAGACTATCAGCATGGTGAAGATGGCAAATGAGGTCTGAACTCATAAGAACTTCTGAATCCCAAATCCTTGACTCTGTGTGTCAGATGTAAAGACAGTGCTGGCACTCCTTCAGTGTTTGTGTTTAATGGATGGCAACTGTGAATGCTTACATCAGGTGGGTATGTCATGTTAGACTTACACAGTGTTAGATGTAAGTCTATCAAGGTTGGAAATGCAAGTAAGGAGTGCACAATTCCCAGGTTCTGTTTCATTAACATCCAACCTCCTTTTCCTTCATGTGCAAATTATGTTTTCTCTGTCACTTTTTTATTATTTTATTATTTTTTGGCCATTGTTTGTGCAAGCCGGAGCTTAGCTCAATCATGGTCAAATGTAAGTATACAGCTGTATCTAATACTTTTATCTACTTTTGTTTTTACTGTTAGTGTGAATTGGTGCATGGTGCACACCATCACGCAATAATGCATTAAAGAAAATAAATGCAGAAGGTAGGACAGTGGTGAAATGGAGATGATAAAGTCTGGCAGTTAGCACTGAGTTTTTGGAATACATCTGCTACTAAATTGACTCAGTGAGGGCACATGTTAATCCAGTGATACATTACTGTTTGGGGCTAGATGGTACTGGGTGTCAATACAGCTGTATCTAATACTTTTAACTACATTTGCTTTCCCATTGGTATGCATTGGTGTGTGATGTGGACCATAGTGCAATAATGCATTAAAGAAAAAAAAATGTGGAAAATTGGACAGCGATGAAATGGAGATATAAAAGTCTGACAGTTAGTATTGAGACTCTAGAATACACCTGCTATTTAACTGCCTCTGTGGTGGCACACGTTAATGCAGTGATACATTCCTTTTTGCAGCTAGATGATACTGGGATTGAATACAACTGAATCTAACTCTTTTAAGTGCTTTCATATTACCGTTCCTGCTTGTCGGTGGACAATATGCACCATAGCATAATAATGCATTAAAGAAAAGAAATTGGGAAGACAGAATAGGGCAGAAATGGGGAGCAAGAAGGGAGAAGAACAAATGGAAAGCAACACAGGAATGTGCAGGAGGGAGGTAGGAAAGAACCACAGCTATCCATTTCTTCAACAGCAATATCTAATAATATATGCAGAATATTAGCTGAATTTGGACTATCACCTCCAGACAGAGGGATGACAACATGATCATGTTGTGTAGCCAACTGGACTGAATCAAGTCTGATGATACATGAGCAAAATGGAGAGCCATGTATGGGTCAATATTTTTGTGGGACAGGTGCCATTTGTTTTTTTATTTGTTTGTTTGTTTTTTTGAGAGATTGAGGAATGTTGGGGGAGGAAGCATGTAGGTATGGCAGGGTCTGGTAAGATGGGTAAGTGAGGAACCAATTTCAGACAGACAAGACAAAGAAGACAAGACACAGGGATGGTTATAAACACAAGAGGTCAGTGCTGGTGGGAACATCCAGGACCCATGGTCTTCAAGCTGGATGACATTGAGAATTGAGTCCTCACCCACTGGACTGTCATCACTGTCACCTTACTCTGCCACTGTCTGGAGACCTCAATGTTTCCTACTCCTCCTTCCGGTCCTATGTAAAATGTGGAACAGCAGCCTCCATCTGGCATAGGTGTACACTAGAATTTCAGTATAGAACCCTACACACCATCCCTGGCAGTTCAGCACAGGTGTTAAACTCACCACCCCCGCCACTGCTTCCAGAGGGAACCACTGGACTATCCTCTGCTCAGAACTACCTGATGGGGCAGGTAGTGCAGGGTCAGCAGACATGGTCCTGATAGGTTGGATCACAGATGCGCTAGGCAATATTGCCAGGGCTGGTGGAGTGGGGGCAGGCAGATCCTGTGGGGCAGGCTGCTGTGAAGCATTTAATTATGTGGCACACATGGATGACATGGACACATTTTGACAAAAACATAATAGTATAAAACAACAGCAAAAATACATTAATAAATAAAAATAAAAGAGAGATAAGAGTTGGATAACAAAAACAAAAGAGACAAGGCTTGGGCTGAGAGAAAAAAAGAGATAAGATTAGTACCTATGCAACATACGATGCATTAATGCAATTATTTGACTCTATTATCTTAACCATTAGTCTTAAAACTACCAACCCATAACAGATAACTATTACTTTTAAGACTACCAGCTGCTAACAAATGCACACTATATTACAGATTGCAGCAAGTAATCCTTTTCATGTGGATATATTGGACATATGCATGCTCCAATTATACAAATTGCAGTTTACAGCAGGGCATGTGTGCCGCTGGTATACAGTTTTTACTTTACACCTTTAAGTTACATATAACTGAATAATTAATGTATTCTATATAGTTAGGAAAGTGTGGTATTTGAAGCCAACACCTCTGACTAAAGTCTAATATTGTACTTTTAGTTTGTGCTACAGACTAATGCATGCATACTTGCTTTTACAGTTGAGATATGCACACTCAATTCGATACAACTGTATAAAATACCAAACAAGCTATCCTTAACTTTTAATGCTGCACTAACACTACTCTTCTGCTGCATACATACCACATGCTTCCCTCATCCTCACCATCTAGTAGCATAGGTCCTAACATTGCAGTCCCTCTATGGCAACTGTGGAAAAAGCAGAACAGAATACCTTTATGAATACCAGTCTTGCCTATATTCAGCTTTTAAGTCTTACAACTACACACTGTAGTTAATACTTACACATGCGGGATGTCCTCTGTCCTAAATTCCTAGATCCAAGCATCAAGGGTAGCCTTCTTCCTCTGATGTAGGTCATTAAAGTGGTGGCTACACTGGTCACCAGTGAGGGGGATACCGGTGGCACTAAGACCCAGGCCAAACTATCCCAAGCGTCTGACTTATACTGGGAGCCAGAATATCCCCCTGCAGTTTCCTGGCACTGTAATGTTTTACTAGGATTCAACAAAAGTCTTGGACTCCTGGACACCCCATCTCTGAGCCCTAAAGCTCACACCCTTTCCATGAACACCTGCCATGTCTTCCATGGATCAATAGCAAAGGAGGCTGATGGTTTCCCACCAATTCCAGTTATCACATTTACTGGGAGTGTGCACACTGTAAATGTTGTACACCACTTGCCATCATGCAAACATAGTGCTTGGGATGTGCACTGCTGAGCAACGTGTTTGCATGATGGTAAGTGGTGCACAACAGTGACAAGCAGTGAAAAAATACACAGGCAGTTGTGTATGTGTGTTAGGCAAATGTGAAATCCATGCCAGTCCAGATATCAGAAATATACTTACAGCAATATAGTACACAGTATACCCACCATCATACATTTGGTAATAAATATGATAATAATTAAATAAATAAATAAATAAATAACTGACACAATATTAGTGCCTCAGCCCTCATACATGTAATTAATATCATCTACACTATGTCAAGTCTTATAAGTGAGATTCACTATAATGGGAAGTGGAACAATGGTAAAAGTGTATGGAATATGCTGTATTTGAACCCAGGACCATGTGTATGACAGTCCTACACTTACTCTGTTGCCATAAGAGAGTTAAAATAACACAAGAGAGCTGGAATAACAGCTGTGCATGTTTCCGTTCATTGCTATAAACTGCAATGACACAACAGTGAAAAAAAGTTGCACACCCTGCATTAGAACCCAGTTATCCATTTTGCCCACTGCTGCGCTTCCTGAAAATGAGGTAAGCACAACCTAACCTGACATGCTTTTTTCTCAAGTTCCCGTGTTTGCACTAAGTGGTGTATCACAAAAATAGTAGCCAAAAAAAATGAAAAAAAAGGGGAAATAGTTGAAATGAGGAAAAGCAATATATGACATACACAGTAGAAAATGCTAGTACACATGAGACATTTCTACATAGGTTTGGATTCCAACTGTCACTGTTACTCCAGTGCACCTTCAGAATACAGGGTGGGTGTCTTATCCCTCTTTGCCACACAAACAGCTTTGCAGCAAAGAACTGAAGTCATTCTTAGTGCAACCAACTGCAACAGAATGTATACTGATATCAAACCATAAACTATTTGTGCACTAATTACATTTATTATATTTGAACATAGTGGAAATTGTGATCACACAACCTGTTATGATTACTGCCTGCATATATACAGCTCTGTCTTACCTTTCTGTGTTTCCTGGCCAATCATCAGTTATCTGACCAGTCCTCTGAGACATGCAGTGTGTAAGCCATTCTATATCATTGGCTTTAAAATGTGTGAGGACATTAACTGGGAATAATATGATATGCATTTGCCAACAAAAAAAGGGCAGGTTTTCAGGGGGAGAAAATGTGAGTTACTGTTATGGCACAAACAAGAATGGACTGTTCTTTTGGGGGGGAGCAAAGGTGAGTTATTGCTATGGCAAAAACAAAGATATGTTGCTCTTGTTACTCTCCTTGTTTTGCATCCTGCTTGTTGTTTGATCTTGTGAGGGTTGTGAAGTCAGAAATTGCAATGTGTATCATTATTTTCTAACTTCTATCTTTAATGATTTTCTAGTACAAATGTGCATTGCTAAACTGAGCGCATGCAGTGATCATCAATACTTCTGAGAGGTATGACTGTGTGAATCTTTGCTGCCTGAGGCCTACTAGTTAGTAATGGACACATATAAGTCAAACAAGTCTCTGCTATCACATGTTAAGGTAATTTCTATACAAATCTCCCACCTTTTACTTGCTTATTGTACCAAGTGATGAAATATAAGGATATGCCATAATATTTTTAAACAATACACTGCAGGTTCTGGACTTATCTTGTAAAGCAGCAGTTTCCACAGTGTTAGTTCAGGATGGACTCTGTTTGATGCAAGTAGTATGCAGTCAATTCATGGGGAGGTAAAGGTTGTGTGAGTTGCCTAGTCTTAATGTTACTATATGTATATGAGTAGGAAGAAAGTTTATGGCCTCTAGGAGGTTGATGACTGTGCTGTGCATTGCCTCTTAACCAATGCAAGGGCATACTGAACACTCATATCCTCCTACACCCACAGCAGTTGATGGTTCCCCTGTCTGACATCTGATCTGCCTGTGGCTGTGGTGACCTTGGCATTGGTAGTGGGATGTGTGCCCCTTCACCATCCTAATCCTGCTGCAGCTTTCTCCTCAGGATTATGTTGTGTAGCATGGTGCATACTTTGAAGATTTCTGTACATGTCTGTAGATTGTACTGCAGGGCTCCCCCAGATGTATCTAGGCACCAGATGCATGATGTTAGCAGACCAATGACATGCTCTATTGCACTTCTGGTTTGAGTGTGTGGCTCATTATGCATTCTTTCATGGGTGTGTATGGATTTCTGATGGGTGTCATCAGACACTGTTCCAGTGCATAGCCTTCATCCTCCCATAAATTACCCTGTGGGACATCCCCCCTAGCAAATATCTGGTGCAGTTGGGAGATGTGCCAGATATGTGATGGTAACTGCCACAGTTGCCAGCACACACTATCAAGATGATTCATTTTGCATTACACATAACTTGGCAGTTGATCTAGAGGTAGCCCTTTCTGTTAATGTAGAGCCTAAAATGTTCCACAGGTGGTGCCTTAATTTCTACATGAGTGCAATTCATGGCACCCAGTACTTCAGGGTAGTGTGCTACCTGGTAGAACTAGTGCATATTTCTGGCCCTGCCTACAGAACTGCAGGGGAAATGTATGTGGTCACTTGCATGTTAGAGAGTAGCATCCAGGAATTGGTGGAAGATACTGGATGCTGATGCCTGTTACATCCCCAGCATATCCCCTGTTGGTCTCAGAAAGGTACCTGTACCTAAGATTCTAAAAGCTACACATACACGAGTTTCCACTCTTTTGGGGATGGGTTCCCCACTTTGAGTTGAGGGTGGCAGAAATTGCAGAGTTCTTCTAGTGTGTTCCTGTCCACCCTGCAGTGCTGTACAATTTCCACATCAAGTAGGTTGTGAAAAGTTAAATGGGGCCTAAAAACTGTTCTCCTTCTTGGCCTAGGCAGCAGCAGCATTGCCTTCAGCTTCTAACACATACAAATAGATTAAAGCAGCATCAGCCCTTAAGTCTGTGAAGACTTTCAGTGTCTGTACTCCAAAAGTTTTGAAATGTGCAGAAAAACAGCATGGGGTCTACATGGATCCTTTATAGCTTGTTGAATAGCTCCGCTATGTTGGACTGGTTTGATTAGTATGCATTTCAGTTGCTTCTGCTGTAATTAGCATCAATGAAACTCAGACAAGGACATATGCAATCCATTACTAATCTACACCATATAAAACGAAAACTCTGTAGCTAGCCAAACTAATGATGAGGAGAGTTGTATATATTTGGAAGACTGCAAAAATGTGTTTTCTTCAAGATATATTTGTGCTGAGGAGTATTGAACTTCAGCAGGTATGCTCCCATTTTGTCACCAACATACTGCATATGCAGGAATGTATTTAAGACTAATGTGAAGCAAAGGTATTTACACTTTTATCTGTATGTATTAGTTAGAGGTGTACTGATGCATGGGTATGTTTGTCTAGCCATTTCAGAGCTACATAATTGCCAATACATGAAAGTGGAATGTTGTGTGATAAATATGTGCAAATGTTTCAGGGACAGGTCCTTTGTTATCACATTTAGCATTTCAAAGATTTTTTTTAGCAAAATGGGTGATTTGCCTGTTCTTTTGTTGGGGTGGGCAAAGATGTGTTACTGTTATGGCACAAACAAGAATGGATTGTTATTTTTGGGGGGCATAGGTGAGTTATTGTTATGGCACAAACAAGGATATGTTGCTCTTGTTACTCTCCTTGTTTTGCATTCTGCCTGTTAGTATTTCATATCTCTGGACTGTTTTATGTTTGTTCAGTGGGTAATACTGACTGGCTACCTTTTCAGTTTTACCTAGAAACAGTTATTTTGTAGTTATGTATACTTATGTGTATTATGCTATACTTCTGTTGCCCTTTAGGACACCTACAAGTATGCCACTCAGGTGTGTCAATCCACAGAGACCCTCTCCTTCAGAAATGCCAAAAAAACAATTAAACGTTAATGGGTGTAGGCAACATGGTGCTTTTCTCCTGGAAAGGGGATGGAGAGATATGACATGCAGGATACGAATATGGCAGCAGATTGTGCAGAATCTCAATGCCATTGGCAGTCATGGCAGAACATATGGGCAGGTGCACCACAGGGCCATTGACATGATAACAACTGCATGGAGGTGAGCAGCTGCAGTGGGCTGTGACTAAATGGCTACCTGTGAAGGGCCTGCTAGGGAACCACCACTAACCGCAATGAATAGTTCCTGGCCAATATCAGAGATGCAGAGAGCTACCAGGAGAGTGCAGGGCAGCATGTACTGGATGTGGGCACAACACCTTCCGAGCCAGCAAACACATCCTAGGAATAGCTTCCAGGAAGACTTTATCTGAACAGTTGAATACTGTTGTATAGTAAAACAATTGAAATGAATAAGTTAATTCTGTGTCATGTCTTTTTTTGGGGTAGTATTCAAGATTGCTACAGTTAAAAGCTTAGGTTAGAGTTGTCAGCTACATCCTTGTTGAAAGTTGACTTAATGCACATATAAAGGCATAAATGTATTACCCCCCTGTGTTACTATTTCCAAAGATGTTTTCCTTGCCTCTTGCTTAACTTCTTCCAAGACCATCTGAGTACAACACAGTATGTCTTCTGCAGATGGTAAGCCAAATATTTTTATGTCAGTACTGATGAGCAATTTAAAAAAATACTGTAGTGTGTGATTTTGATCTCAGGCCTGTTGTGTGTATTGATGCATTGTCTGTAATAGGTGCAGAACTGTTAATTTGTTAGTATATATTGCCCTATAGTAGTGCAGGTATTAATGTATTCCTGTCTCTACTGCTTTTTTATCACAGGTGATCATGACAGCGGTAGTGTGGGCCCTGTGTCACCTGATGTCAGTGTATCATCATACTCTGATGATGATGGTGATGAAACTAAGGCACAGTCGGGGGGTGCAGAAGTTGAAACTGATACAGAGGTAGATATACAGCTATCCGCTGCATTTCCATCAGACACAGCCAGTAGGTCATAGCCTAACCAGTCCACTGATCCCACAGATATTGGACAGGTAGAAAGCAAGGACATTCAGCATGGAAGTGTGGCTAATGTGGCTTCAGTGCCTCTTGAGTCTGGCCATAGTCAAAGTATGGCTGAGGTGTCACACAGGAGGATTGATAGGGGTGGTCGGAGGTGGCCTGCTGTCCCTCCTCCACCTGGTGAAGGTGTCACTGCCTGTGCCAATCAGCATATATTTAGGGCCATCATGGAGGCACAGGCATGTTTCCATAGGTACTCCAGAGAAATGCTCAGGGTTGTGGATGTAGTACAATATGATATGCATGACTGCCTCCACTATGTTGCCATGTCACTGTATTGGATGAATGATACATTGGAACAAGAGTGTCTTTAATGGACCGAGGAGTATCTGTCATAGAACAAGCAGTGTCTGTGATGGAACATCTGCTAGGAGGGGAATGGCATCCTCATGGGTGTAGATCAGCCACATCATCTGCTTTCAGCCAACATAACCATGCCTGATCATGCTTCCATAGTGGCAGTACTTCCACTGCTCCATCAGTGAATGTGCTGTCTACATCCAGGCATGGCACGCCATGGGGTTGTGGTCCTGGGTGTCTCCATGAAGGGACCTTGCACAGCAGACATCAGTCATGTTGAGGTAGCAGCACTGCATTTGACCTTGGGCATGAAAGTGCCAGTGCAACTCCTGACAGATTCAGTTTTCATGGTCAGGGATGAAATGAACGGCCACCACTACCATGCACATCTCACATCTATCGAACAGACCAAGACAGAGAGCTAGCGCAGAGCTTGGCTGTGTTTATGCATACACTCACACACCAATTTCACCTGGAGTAACCCTACAGACAAATACACACACAACAGTTACTCATTTTGTTTCACTGGCCATTTGTTATTTTATCCAAATGTCTGCCTTCTTCTCCTTCTTCTCACACATTCACCAACCTTTTGTGCCAACCTACGCTTTCTACCCCCCCCACACACACACACACACACAAACCCTGTGCAAGTGATGGAAACTGTGCTCTATCCCAGTTTTTTTATCTTTCTGATTCAGTGGATTGAGGGATACAAAAGCTGTGTCTGATTCTCAGGGTGAATAGCTAACTTAGTGCTTAGTATATCTGCATTTGTGTTGCTGAACTGGTCTTTGTACCTTTGACTTATATTGGCCTTGGAAAGTTAGACAGTTAACTCAAAATTTCACAACTGTATAGTGAATGCTTTTGTAAGGGTTGTGAAACCAGAAACTTCAATGTGTATAATTACTTTCTAACTTCTTTCTGTAATGACCCCCAAATGACACCCTGTTCAAGTGAAGAAAACTGTGCCATATCCCTGTTTTCTATCTTTTTGATTCAGAGATACAAAAGCTGTGCCTGATTGTCAGGGTGCATAGCTAACTTAGTGCTTAGTATATTTGCATTTGTGCTGTTGCACTGCTCATTGTATCTTTGACTTATACTAGCCTTGGAAAGTTAGACAGTTGATAGCATTGGAATTTCACAACTTTATAGTGAATGCTTTTGTAAGGATTGTGAAGTCAGAAACTGCAATGTGGATTATTATTTTCTAACTTCTCTCTTTAATGATTTTCCAGGACAAATGTGTGGTGCACATCATATTCAGATCTTAAGATTGTATGACAGCACTATATTCAAACCTCACCAGAACAGTAATACAGTATAATGCTCTTTTTTGCATGTACCTCAACAGACACATACAGCAGCTGGACAAACAACAGGGTTTTCTCAGTAGGGCCTACAAACCAAGCAATAATGTATGTAGATAGATTAAAAGCCACATCACTGTAATCTGTCTGGTATAGGATGTGGTGACATCTGCCTGGCCTTCACGCCAGTAGCTGACAGTATCCTAGTAGGATAACTGCATATCCAAAAATCTGTTATAGCTAGCGACATCAGCAGTGTCTGTTGAGAATATGGTAACAGTGTCCCACATGCTGTGGTAAAATGCTTGCTGTGATGTAAGGCAAGAACACACACACACACACACACACACACACACACACACACACACACACACACACACACCCACACACACGCACACACGCACACACACACACACACACACACACACACACACACACACACACACACACACACACACACACACACACACACACACACACACACACTTGATGGCAGGAGAATAGAATCCCTACCTATGTAAGCACACAGACTACAGAACACAATACTTAATGCAAGTGCCACAGCACAAGTTTGACTTTTTAAAGACTGCAACTGAACGTATGTGTGAGATGAGATGCCGGCAGGTCTGCATAGATTCATAGGTTCATATGAGGCTACTACCATAATGGCCTTAGGTTCATATGTTAATAGGAGGTTACTAGACTAATGGCCCTAGGGACTTTTCAAGCATACTGAACTTGTACCATTGTTCTGTTATAGACAAAGATATGTAGTCCATATTTGCAAATCCAATGCTCATTGGTTGCCCCTGTTTAGGAGTGACATAGGTGAAACCCCCGGTAATTTTATGATTTCCCATCCAATTGTCCAAGTTATGCTTAAATAGGGTCATTGAGGAACTCAGTTTCATGTGAAATGGGATTTTGTTCCATAGCAGTGGCAATCTCTGGGAGACATATCTGTCTCTCCAACATGTTCTGTTGATGTCACAGGCTAAGTTAAGGTCTCCGCAGTGAGTGAGTTTTGTCCCATTTGATTTGCAGAGGTGCAACATTTCTATTAAGGCAGGGTTCAAGACTGCTCTATAGGCCAGGCAAAAGTTGCCTCTCAGCAGTCTATATGATGCAGAGAATAGTGGCAGGGTCTTCAGTTTTTCCATGTAAGTCATGTGTTTATGTCCCTGGATTTTCTTGGTGAAAAACCTCTTAGGTATGTCCAGCTGCTGCAAGTGTCTGGTGAGATACATACAAAATGAAGCACTCTATTTCTGGTCTAATGATGGACAAGTACAGTGGATTAATAACATGCTTAGTCTTGGATGCTATGCTCTTACTTATGAGATGTGCAAAGTAAAAGACCTTCTTTACCACTGTGGACACATGATGATTAAAAGCTGACGTTGCTTTCAACCTGCATTCCCCAATTGCACACCATTGAGTTGGAACTTTGGGGTGTATTATTAATAGTGTAATTTGCAGGAGTAATAGTGCATTTTTTTGGTTAATTTTAAGTCTGTGACTTTGGCAACAATCATTTATTTATGTAAGCCCATTTTGTAGTATGTTGACATCATTTAGGGATTTAATGACTGAACACAGTTTGCAGTCATCAGTGAATTTTGTGAGCCTCTGGCCATCTGTTCTTACCAGAATTTCTGAGAAATAGATTTCAAACAGTAGGAGGCCCAGCACAGACTCTTGTGGAACACCACTGTTAACAGGTCTGCTGGTAAAGGTGGAATCCCCAACTATGACTGTACGCATTTTGTTGGTGAGCCAGTTGGCTACTCATCTAAAGACATATTAGTTAATCCTCAGCTGGATGAGTTTCTCAATGAAGCCTTTGTGGGGGATTGTGTCAAAGCCCTTGGCCTAGTCGAGATGGGCAGTATGCACTGATTTGCCTTCATCCAGGGCTTTGGTGACACTCTTGAAGAATTTCACTAGGTTTGACAGGTATGATCTGACCTTAACAAAGCCAAATAGGGTTGGGTCAAGAGTTTGAATATCACCGATGTTCTCATTGATAAAGTCCAAGATGATTCTCTCCATGGTCTTACAGCCAAGGCTGGTCAGGCTTATGGCTCTATAGTTCCCCAGGTCAGTTGAGGGACCCATCTTTGCAAGGGGATTATGGTTGCTGTTTTCCTCTCTACTGAGACAAAGACAGTACTTAGACTGTGGTTGAAGAGAGTACCCAGTGTTTCATTAACTCTTGCTTTACACTGTTTAGTAAGTGGCCTGGGATGTTATCTGGTCGCATAGAGGCTATGTTTTTGCACATGGCGAGTGCAGTTATGACCTGTTCTTTGGAGATAATAGGTAGACAGCTGGTGACCAGTACACTTTGGGCTATGATTGCTGGAGACAGTAGAGTGAAATTTTTGCCAAACCTGTCAGCTAACAGGGTGGCAATGTGCTTAGATTCAGTATGACTGGTACCATCCACTATGAATTCAGTGCAAAGCTGTGCCTTCCATTTTACATTACAGACATAGCTAAAGAATGCCTTGTGATCATCATTAGCTATAGATGTTAATGTAGTTTCATAATTAGCTTTAGATGACTTTACAAGATGCCTCATTTCCTTGTTCAAGCTATGGAGGATGTTTGTCTGCTGAGACTGTTTCCACTAATTCTTGAACATCAGCTTCTTACTCTTGTTGTATAATCTATTTAGGCTTGATATCCACCGGGGGCGGCTTACTTTTTTCATGAGTAAATTTTGATCTGTTCCGGAATGGCTAAGTCTATAGATGTGTAATGGTGTTTATACAGGGCATTTGTGTGCACCTCCATATAGGAGTCTTTGCTGTCGGTGGTTGCAGGAGGTTTGAAACTATTTATGCCATTCCTTAGGAGGTTATAGTTTGCTTTGGAGAAAATTTCAACATTTTGGATTTGGGGAGGGGGTCAGGTACAGTTATTACTTTGAATGTCACACATCCATGTTGGTGAATACTATGTCAAGGACATTCCAGCCACTTGTGGGGTGTGGATTAACTTTTCTAGAGCATTTGTGTTTACAAAGTGCAGGAACCTTAGGGTGAGCATGGTTGAGCTCATATATGTATCCCAATTATGGAAGAACAGTTAAAGTTATCCATTCTTAGCATGTTTAGCTATATTATGAGTGACTCAAGCAGGTCTAGGGAGGCACTAACAATGACGTGGAGGTGGGGTCTTTCCTGCAGTTAGTTGGACAACTCTAGGGAGTAGTACTGATTAACCAGTCTTGAGGTGTATTTGTCTTTTATAAAGATGGATACACCTCCTCCTTTTATTCTTTCATGTTCATTTTGTGGCCTGAATGTATGGAAGGCATTACAGCCTTTTATGGCCAGAGTACTCTCTGTGGGCCTAAGCCATGTCTCTGTGACTGTACAATCATCATCATCTTCATAAGTAAGTAGTTCCTCCATTGAGTGTAGTTTTTGATTTACACACCTATCATTAAGCAGCATAATCCTGAGTTTGTCTTTTGAGGATAATTTTACATCAGGAATTTTGTTCTTATGACATTACTAAAAAAGGCATCATGGGGGAGGCAAGTACCTTGCCCAGTAACCGAAAGGCAAGAGGTGACAGATAAAGACCATCCCTAGCAAAGCAGCATGGTCAGTTTACCATATCATCCCAGGCTGAGAAATACTGGATCACCCTGGACTGATACCAGTAGCTAAACCAATTGTTGAAGGTGATATTTGTTTTGTTTGTATTGAGGCATCATCCTGGGTGAAGGTACAATGCTGCTTATGTCTACAGACATACCTGTCTGGGACACATAACCTGAGAGCTCAGTCATATCTCTCTTCATATATTCCAGTGAGGTACATCTCAAGTCATTTACTCCAACATGGAGGATGACAGAAGTGTAACTTTGCTTGTTCTTGAGAGACGTGAGTGTGTGCATGACTTTCTGGATCCTGGCACCTGACAGGCAACTGACTGTGACTTTTTACTTGTACAACCTGGTGAGGGGGACATCTGTGTGTCTCAACTATGGATCTGCCTATGACCAAGACATTGATTTACAGGTTTTTGCCTGAAGGGCTTAATGGGTGACACAATGATACATTTGTTTTTATGTGTAGTGAATTGCGTTGGGACTGTAATGTGTGCTGAAAGTTTGCATTTGCAAGGTCTGTGCTCTTTTGGTAAGCTTCTAATGAGTACCTCTGCATATGTGGGGTTATGTGTTATGCACGTGGTTTGTTGAGAAGGTGAATTGTATGTACTGACATCCTGTTTGATATCTGATTTGTTGTTACCCGAGAGAGAAAGTATTTATTCTAGATTCATTGTATAGATGCATCTTTCACTTATTGTATTTGTAAGTTTTAGGAGTACATGGTTGTCAGTATAGATGAGGCAATAAAAACCTAGCTGTGTAAAAACACAAGTACCCTTATTAAGCATGTTTAGATGGCCATTGTTAGCAGATCAATTTTGTTATCAGCAACACCTGGGGCTGTCTATGAGGGACATAGGTGCCCCAGAGATGACTTTGCAATCGTCCAACCAATAGTGAAGGTTGCACTTGAATAGGGTTATTCAGGAGCACTGCTTCACATGCAGTGTGACACTATTACAGAAGACTGTGAACAACTGGGAGATATATCTGTCTCCCCAGCATGTTCTGTTTATGTTGCAGGCTAGGTTCAGAACCCTGGGCCAAGTTATTCATGTCCCATTTGATTTGCAGATGTCCAGCATTCCATGTAGGGCAGGGTCTCAGACCTCTCTGCAGGTCAGGCATAGGTCACCTCTCAGCAGCTTGCAGGATATTGAGTACAATGACAGGTCTTGTAATCTTTCCATTTATGTGATGTTTGCAAGACCTGCATTCTCCTAGTTACAAACCTCTATTTTTTTCTCCAATTGCTGCAGTTGTCTGGTGAGGTACAGACAAAAGCGAGCCTTGTACTCAATTAGTGGTCTGAAAAGGCTGGAGCAGAACAGGGCTCTGACCTTCCTGGCCTTGGATGTGATGTCCATATGCATGAAGATGCAATGCAGAATGTGTGGCTCAACACTATAGACACATAGCGATGAAAGTATAGATTGCTATGAACATGTGTTCAAAAGTATCACAATACTGAGTTTGAGCTGAGAGGGGTACTATGTATATCATAATTAGCATGGGTACTTCATTGCCAAAGGGGACAATGAGGCATTGTTTGCTGTAAAGTTCTGTGTGTGACTTTGGCACTAATCAGTTGTCTCAGTCAGCCCCTTCTGTAATATGTTACCATCACTGAGGAGATCTATATGAGTGCGTCCACTTATTAGTCATCTGCAAATGTGGTAAACTATAGGCCATCTACCACTGCCCGTGCTTCATAGAAATAGTTTCCACACATTTGACGGCCCAGCATAGATCCTTGGGGCATTCCATAGGTGAATGGCTATGGGGGAGTGCAGTCCCCAACTTTGACATTGTATGTTCTGTTGGTGAGCCAGTAGGCTGTCCAGCTAGTATGGTATGGCTTAATTCCCAGATGGGGTATTTTCACTGTGAGACATGAATGGGGGATATTGTCAAAGGCCTTGGATAACTGAACATAGGTGGTATGTCTTGTTATTTGTCATCCAAGTCTTCAGGGTCGGTATTAAAGAAGTCCACCAGGTTCAATAGGCACAATCTATCCTTGACAAACATAACATGGGTCAATTGAAGTGTGTTGAAGGTCGCCTGTGTCCCTTGGGTAAGGTCCATGCTGATCCCTTCCCTAGCCTTGCAGATAAAGCTTGTTAGGCTTATGGGTCAATAGTTGTAGTTTTGAATGTTACCAGATCAATATGCATTGCATTTGACACAACATTTGATATTACTTCCTGTAGTGTAGGCTATATATGTGTGGAAAAAGTACTGAAACACCAGGATTGCAGTGTTTTGGGGGGGGGGCATGGCTGTATTGTAAATATGTGACATAGTGTGAGATAGGATGTTCATTTTTAATGTTTCTACGTGTAGTGTCATGTCATACACAACAAATGGACAATAAATAGCAGTAATAATTATAATATGTAGTTTTCCACTGCTCAGCAGTTAGAAAAGTGTATACATATGCGAGATACACCTGTTTGTGCACTGTTTAGCAGTAATCAAACACAAGCTGCATTGCTAAAGTCTGACAGTCAGTATTGAGTCTATGAAAAACACCTGCTACTTACCTGACTCTGTGGCAGCAGGTGTTAATGCATTAAAATGTTCCTTTTTGGGGCCAGATGGTACTGGGTTTGAATCCTTTTCTCTCTTTTTTCTCCGGTGTTTGCAGGCTGCACTGCTTAATGCAAGCAGGGGAATGAATAAAATTGTTTTGCAGGTTTAGTTGTGTTTATCTGGTGTGTGCAAAGGTCAGCAGTACTCAAAATGGCCCACCCAGGAAGCACATGGACTCAGACAGCCAAAAACAGAACCTGGGTGCATTCAATTAATGCTACTGGGCATCGTGCAAACCCGCTAAGTGATGTTGCATTGTGGTTAACAGCAAAACCTTAAGAATTAATGTTGTTCATCCGTCATTGTCAACAATGACCAAAGACATCACGTCAAGGAAGTTGACTGAGTACGGTGTGTCCGTCTGTGGCTGATCAGTCCGATGTGGGCTTGGAAAGCTCTGCCACATGCCGGGCACAACTAGTCATTTGAGTTGGTTGGCAATGAGTTAGCTGTGGATTTACACAGCTCATGCTTCCTCTGTGCCTCTGAAGTCCTGCTCTGCTCATAGGAGGTAGCACATTTGCTGATGCATCTTCGCCAGGTGGGGTGGTCTTGCGATAGGGTTTCTCATGAGTCCGGGTCAATGCCAAAGCTCTTCAGATAGACTTTCAGTGTGTCCTTGAAGTGCTTTTTCTGCCCACCTTGTGTGCATTTGGCTCCTGCAAGTTAATCATAAAACAGTCTCTTGGGGAGGCATGTGTCTGGCATACGTACAAGGTGGCCTGCCCACCTGACTTGGGCTTTTCACAGCAGGGTGTAGATACTTGGCAGTCCAGCTTGAGAGAGGATAACTATGTCTGGAACTTTGTCCTGCCAGGTAATTTTCAGCAGCCTTCTTAAGCAGTTCATATGGAAGCAATTCAGCTTTTTGGCATGACGCTCATACAAGGTCCATGTCTCACAGGCATACAGTAATGTGGGCAGTATGACTGCCTTGTACATCTTCAGCTTTGTGGACAGTTTGATGCCTCTGCTTTCCCACACTGACTCCCACAACCATCCAAATGCGGAGCTTGCCTTGACGATGCATGTGTCTAACTCATCATCAATGTTCACATATCTGGAGAGTGCACTGCCGAGTTATGTAAACTTGTCAACAGCCTTCAAGATCTCACCTTTAGCGGTGATAGTTGGTTCTGCATACATCTTCTGCAGTGTGGGCTGATGCAAAACCTCAGTCTTCTTGGTATTAATTGCAAGGCCGAAGTTTCTGCTGGCAGTGGAAAAGCAGTTCATACTTTGCTGCATCTGGGCCTCTGTGTCAGCATTGAGTGTGCAGTCATCTGCAAACAGGAAAACATGCACAAAGTCCTCTTCAAACTTGGTCTTGGCCTGTAGCCTCCACAGGTTGAAGAGCCTGTCATCAGTCCTTTATTTAATCTTGATGCTGGTTTCTTCATCATTGCAGAAGCCATCTGCCAGCATGGCCGAGAATTTCATGCTGAACAGCATGGGTGCCAATTCACAGCCTTGCTTGACTCTGTTGGTGACTAGGAAGGCATCAGAGGAGTCTCCATCATTCAGTACTCAAGCAAGCATGCCATCCTGGAACTGGCGCACCATACTGATGAATTTGCCTGGGCAGTCAAACTTCTCCATGATCCGCTATAGCCCTTCACGACTGACTGTGTCACAGGCTTTGGTCAGGTCCACAAATGTTGTGTAAAGGTCCCTGTTTTGTTCCTGGCACTTCTCATGAATTTGACCTGCTGCAAATATCATGTCCAGTGTCCCTTGGCTTTCTAAGGCTGCACTGATTTTCTGGCAGGTATCCGTATTCCGTGTGTTGAATGAGATGGTTGAGGAGGATTCTGGCAAGGATTTTGCTGGCAATGACCAGGAGAGAGATTCCTCTGTGGTTGTCACAGGAATGCCTGTTTCCTTTTCTCTTATAGAGATGGA
Source organism: Protopterus annectens (assembly GCF_019279795.1). Lineage (NCBI taxonomy): Eukaryota > Metazoa > Chordata > Ceratodontiformes > Protopteridae > Protopterus > Protopterus annectens. The sequence goes on along the minus strand of NC_056734.1, from coordinate 884,427,078 downwards.
CAATGGAGGCATATTTTTGCTACTGAGGGATAACTTCTTGTTGCCACATGGTTTGGAAGAGCTCTATAACAAGACTGGTCCCCCTGTCTTGTATATTTCAAGAGAAATTGAGTCAGAGCCTGGTGCTTTACTATTGGAGAGAAGCTTAATTGCTTCCCTAACCTCTGATTCCTTTGGAGGTTCTGCCAGGGAGGTGTTAATGGCGACTTGCGGCATGTGGTCATTAGCTTCGGTATTGATAGAGGAAGGCCTATTCAGGACATTGTTGAAGTGCTTAGCCCATCTTTCCAGGATAGTTTTTTTGTCAGTAAGCAGTGTGGACCAATCGGCACTGAGCAGTGGTGATGTTCTAGAGAACTGTAGCCTGTAGATGGTCTTCAGGGCATCATAGAAACATTTGGAGTTGTTGCTATCAGTATACTTCTGGATCTCATCTGCCTCTCTGCTAAGTCAGGAGTCTTGCATCTCTCTGAGCTTTGCTTGCACCTTGCTTTTGATGGATTTATAGGCTGCTTTCTTGAAGATGGATGTAGTGTCTTGCTGGATGGATCAAAAGGCTTCACGCTTCTTATCCAGCAGCTTCTGAATGTATTCATCATTACCATCAAACTGGTCCTAGTATTTGCATGTGTTCACATCCAAATGAGTGAAAGCAGTGTTGTAGACCACATATATAAAGGCTGCCCTGTCCTCTTCTGCACTATTGGTGCCAAAACTAAGTTGGTCAAGCTTACTATTGAGGCCCTCCCTGAGGTTCTGGCACATAGAGTGCTGTTCTTACTTGCTGACATTCAGGTGCCTATTGTTTATTTTTCCCCCTGAGGGCGCCGCCTGGGCTGAATGTGCATGTTGAGTTTTGAGAGGATGAGTCTGTGGTCTGACCAGCAGTTTGCGCCACACATGGCCTTAGTCACTCTAACATCCTGCATGTCCCTTCTCCTTACTATAACATAATCAATGAGATGCCAGTGCTTGCTGTGTGGATGCATCCAGGACATCTTGTTACAGTTGGGTAGGCAGAAGACTGTGCTTATGATCAACAGGTCATGAGCTGCACAGGTCTTCAGAAGTAATGACCAGTGCTGTTACTTTTGCAGACTCCAGTCCTCCCGATGACACCCTTCCATGTCTGGTAGTCTGCACCACCTCTGGCATTGAAGTCGCCTAAGATGATGAGCTTATCCACCTTGCACACAGATGCTATGAGGGACTGCAAGTCTTCAGAAAACCTGTCTTTAATTTCCTTTGGATTTGTCAGGGTGGGGACATATACACTGATGAAGATGGGGTGGCACTTTTCGTTGAGGGGGAGCCACAGAGACATGAGTCGGTCATTGAATCCTTTAGGGAGGCTGACTAATTTGCTAATCAGATTAGATCTGATGGCAAAACCCACTCCTGCTTCATCTCTGCTGCGGCCACTCCAAAAAAAGTATAATCAGCTTTAACTTCTGCCAGCTGGCCTTTGTCTGCGAACCTGGTCTCACTGAGAGCTGCTGTCTGGATGTTGTACCTGCCAAGTTCTCTTCTGACAAGTGGTGTCCGTCTCTCAGGTCTGTCTGTTTTGGAGCTATCCACGAGCATGCACACATTCCATGTGCCAACAGTGAGTGAAGTCACCAATTTTTTTTTCTTTGTGATTCGTCCACATGGTTGGGATCCCCGATTGCCACGGCAAGCAGGCCAGGGGTAGGATGAAGCAGGCTATGTTTAGGGCACCTTTTCTAGCCCCTTCCTCAGACCATGGAGGTGAGCAGAGTGATCCTAAATAGGGCTGCTCAGACACCAAGAGGCTGCCAAACTTCACTGCTGCTTCAGTCCAGTAGAGTGCAAACCATTGCCTTGGGCCACATGTGTGAGGTTGTGGCTACAGCTTCCAGTGTATCTCACCTGCTGCTTCATCATTCGCCCATCGCCATAAGACTTTTGGGGGGGGTGATGTCTTGACTTGCAGGTGAATTGGATTATAGTGATAGAGAGTTGCACAGATCATCAGTCTCATTCTCTCATCCCAACCTATCTTGATCCAGTGGCAGGACATAGTTGAGATGATTGGAGATGGGTCGGGATGCAGTGGATGGCCAACAGTGTCCTAATGTGTTTCGATGTGCCCTATTTGCACTTCACATCACTTTTCTGACTCCGCTTTCCTGACCGCTAAATCAGTCTGGTGATTTTCTCTGTGCAGTCTGCCCAATCCAGTGTTTGCATGCATAGGTAGACAAGCCCTGACTCACTGAGGGTTACAAACCCATTGGCTACCCTCACCTGGTTTTGCCAGCCAGTCAAAGCCATTGCCCAGGGTGTGGCCGCTTTTGCATGCAGACAGCTACGAGGAGCCACATGTGAGAGCTGAGTGTCAGGTTAGGACCAAGGTGGATGAACTACTCTGAAGGGCACATGTTTGCCCATCAGAGGTATTACCCCTCCCTGGCACCCCATACACCTGAAAGAATTAATAGTAAGATAGGGAATGTCATGTAACTAATCCTGTGGCAGCAGGTGTGAGTGTAGGGCTAGAGTACAGATGGTCCTGGATTCTAGCACAGGGTGTGCAACCTTTGTTTTACTGTTATGACATTACAGTTTATAGCAATGAAGTGCAACACAGGCAAGTGTTTCCTGAACCTTCTTCAGACCAAAGGTGTAAGTGTAGGACTGTCATACACATATTCCTGGGATCAAATACAGCATATTCCATAGACGTTTAAAGTTGTTTCAATTCCCATTATAGCCACTCTCACTTATAACACTTGACATAGTGTAGCTGATATTAATTATATGTATGAAGACTAAGACACTAATATTGTGCAGTCATTTATTTATTTATGATGTATGACTGTGGATATACTATATACTATATTCCTGTAAGTATATTTCTGCTCTCTGGACTACCATGGCCTTCACATTTGTCAAACACACATACACAACTGCCTGTACATCAAATAACCTTGAAATTGCATTGCTTGCCACTGTTGCACACTGCATACCATTGCGCAAACATGTTGCTCTACAGTGTGCATTCCAGCATACAATGTTTGCTCAGTGGTAAGTGGTGTGCAGCATTTTCAAACAATGTGCACACTCCAAGTAAATGCAATAACTGAAATTTGGTGGAAACCATCAGTCTCCATTGCTCATGGCAGGTGTTTGTGGAGAGAGTGTGACTTTTAGGGCACAGAGATGGGCTGTCCAGGATTCCAAGATTTTTATTGGACTCCTAGTGAAACACCACAGTGCCATGTTAATACAAGAGGACTATTCTGGCTCCCAGTATAAATCTATAGCTTGGAATACTTTTATCTTGGCTGTATGCAGTGCCACTGGTATCCCATGCATTGTTGACCAATGTAGGCACCACTTTAGTGACCTACATCAGTGGAAGATGAATACCTTTGATGCTTGGATCTAGGAATATAGAATGGAAGACATCCACAAATGTGTATCAACTACAGATTGTACTTATAAGGCTTAAAACTGGATATAGGCAAGACTTGTATTCATAATGGTATTCTGTTCTGTTCTGTTTTTCCACAGTTGCCCTGGAGAGAGTGTGCAATGTTAGGACCAATGGCACTAGATTGGTGAGTATGAGAGAAGCATGTGGTATGTATGCAGCAGAAGAGTAGTGTTAGTGTAGCATTAAAAGTTAAAGATAGCTTTTTTGGTATTGTATACAGCTGCATCAAATTGAGCATGCATATCTCAACTGTAAAAGCAAGTATGCATGCATTAGTCTGTAGCACAAGCCAAGAGTTCAATATTAGATTTTATTCAAAGGTGGTGTCTTCAAATTTCATACCTCCAAACTATACAATGCCATTAATTCTTCAAGTATGTGTAAATTAAAGGTTTAAAGGAAAAGCTCTATACCAGTGGCACACATGCTCTGCTGTAAATTGTAATCTTTATAATTGTCACACACATATGTACAATATATGCACATGTAAAGGAGTACTTGCTGCACACTGTGGTATAGTGTGCATCTGTTAGGAGCTGGTAGCCTTCAAAGTAATAGTTATCTGTTAGGGGTGGGAGTCTTAAGAGTAAAAGTTAAGATAATAGAGTCAAATAATTGTATTAATGCATTGTATGTTACATATGAAGGTACTAATCTTATCTCTTTTTTCCTCTCACCACAACCCTTATCTCTCTCTCTGTGTTTGTTGCTGTTGTTTAATATTATTATGTGTCATTAAAATGTGTCCATGTCATCCATGTGTACCACATCACAAAATGCTCCACAGCACAGTGGGGTAGGCCTGCCATATAGAATCTGCCTGCCCTGACACTGTTGCCCAGCAACCTGGCAGCACCACCACTGCTGCCTCTGTACTACCTGCCCCCTCAGTTAGGTCTGCCCTACAGGATTGTCCAGTGGTTCTCTGCAGGATTAGTGGATGAGGTGGTGAGTGTATCACCATTGCTGAACTGCCAGGGATGTTGCAAAGGATTATGTGCCACACTGTTGGTACACATCTGTGCTGGATGGAGGGGCTGCTCTCCCTCAATTTATGTAGGCCCAAGAGGATGAGGGAGACATTGAGCATTTTAGCCAGTGGTGGAGTGAGGTGGCAGTGATGACATCCAGTTGGAGAGGACTCAATTCTTACTGTCACTCAGCTTGACCATGGGTCCTAGATGTTCCCACAGTCACTCCATCCATGGTGTTCACCAACCTCTTGTGTCCATCAGTGCCTTTGTGTCTCATCTTGTTTGTCTGCTATTGCTTCTTCACCAACCCACCATACCAGACTCAGGCATACTTACATCCCTTCCCCAACATTCCTCTCTCTCTCTCAAAAAAAAGGGCACCTGTCCCACAAAAAAAAAAAATGTTCCATGCGTAATTCTCCATTTCACACTTGTGTCTTCTTGACACACTTGATTCGGTCCAATTGGCTATACAACATGATTGGGTTGTGGTCAACCCTCTCTCTGAAAGTGTCAGTCCAAATTCAACTAATATTCTCCATACATTATCATTTTTTACTGTTGAAGAAATGGATAGCTAGAGTTTTTTCCAATCTCCCTCCTGCACATTCCTTCATTACTTTCCACTTGCTCTTCCCCCTGCTTGCTCCCCATTCCACCACTGTCTTATCTTTCCCATTTCTTTTCTTTAATGCATCATTGAGCATTGGTGTGCATCTTGCACAGACATGTAGCAACAATAATATGAAAGTACTTAAAAATGTTAGATTCAGTTGTATTCGAATCCAGAACCATCTGATCCCAAAAAAGAATGCATCACTGCATTAACACATGCTGCCAGAGAGTCAGTTAAGTAGGAGGTGTTTTCCAGAGACTCAATACTAACTGTCAGACACACATAATCTGCATTGCACACAACATACATATGGACATCACATCCAAGACCAGGGTTGTCATACCTCTACTGTACTCTACCCGTATCACACCAATAAAGGAGTACAATACTTATATCTCTCTGTACCTCACCAGACACCTGCAGCAATTAGAAAGAAAACAGGAATGTGCCTGGGAGACTCCAAGGCCTCCAAACATGGCATACATTAAAAGACTGATATACCTGCCAGTGTTCTTGGTATAATGCAGGCTACTGAGAGGTGATCTACGGCTGTTCTGCAGAGCAGTCTCAGAACTTGCACTTCTGGAAATGATGGACATCTGCAATTCAAATGGGACAACTATAATTTTTACTAGTGTTCTCAACTTAGCCTGTGACATAAACAGAACCTGCTTACACATACAGATATATTCCACAACAAATCACACTCCTCTATAATAGGCTCCCACTGCATGTGAAGCAAAGCCCCTCAATGACTCTCTTCAAGCTCAACCTTGACTACTAGTTAGGTGATTGTAAATCTACCTCTGGGCTGGCATCTATATCCATCATTGACAGGGCCAGTTGGTGCTGCTCACAAACCCTCTCTGCTAAAAATGACCGTCCAATTATGCTCAATAAGGGTACTTGTGCTTTTATGCAGATAGGCTTCTAAACACCCTAGCTAGTGCTATTAGGCTACTAGCCTCATATGAACCTATGAAGCTATGCGCCTATGCAGACTTCACAACCTGTTGTCTCCCATAGGGCCTGCTGATCTCATCTACTATAAGTTCACCTGCACTCTTGCATAAATCAGACTTGTGCAGTTGTGCTTTTGTAACATACTGTGTTCTGTAGTCTGTGTACTTAAATAGGCAGAGGTTCTGCTTTCACTGCAGTAAATTGGATGTGTGTGTAGGTGTCTAAACAGCAGAGCAAATATGTGCACCCTACAGTTTCTTCAACAATTGCATGGATTGCCAGGATTAATATACTTGCTCATGCCTATGCATCCATTTCATACAGGTATCCCGACCTCTTGTCTCCCACATGGACTGCTGGTGTCATCTACTATAAATTCACCTGCACTCTTATATAAAACAGACTTGAGCTGTGGCACTTGCATAATGTGCTGTCTTCTGTATTCTGTATAGTTAAATAGGTAGGGGTACTGTTCCCACTGCAGTCAACTGTGTGTGTGTGTGTGTGTGTGTGTGTGTGTGTGTGTGTGTGTGTGTGTGTGTGTGTGTGTGTGTGTGTGTGTGTATCTATGTGTCTAGACAGCAGAGCAGACGTGTATCCTACAGTAACTTCTCCAATTACATGGATTGCCAGTATTTTGATACTTGGTCATGCCTACATATCCATTTCATACAGGCCTCTCAACCTCTTGTCTCCCACATACCCTGCTGATGTCATCTAGTATAAGTTCACCTGCACTCCTGTATAAATCAGACTTGATCTGTGGTGCTTGAATTATGACTGTGTTCTGTAGTCTGTGTACGCAGATAGGTAGGAGTTCTGTTCTCACTGCAGTCAACTGAGTGTGTGTATGAGCTGTTGGTTGACATTATAAAGAGCATTTTACACCAGCATGTGGGACACTGTCATCCTCGCCTCAACAGACACTGCTGATGTCATCAGCTTTGTAACAATTTTGGATATGCAGTACTCCCACCAGGGCAGGGTCAGATACTGGCCTAGGAATCAGGCAGAAGTCACCTCATACTATACAATAAAGTTTACAGTGAAATGGCTTTTAATCTATCCAAATACATCATGGCATAGTGCGTAGGCTCTGTGTTATCTTGCTGAGAAAGCTCTGTGGTCTCTCCAGCTGCTGCACGTGTCTTGTGAAGTACATATAAAAATGTGCATTATAAGCTATTAGTGCTGTAATCAGGTTAGGCTACAGTGTTGTCATACAATCCTAAGGTCTCAGTATGATGGCATAACTTATGATGTGCAAAACATAGGCTTTTAATAGCAGTGTGGATACTTAGTGGTCAACATTCAGATTGGATATCTCAATACATTCCCAGTGCTTGCAACATTGGGTTTCTACATAGCAGGACTGTTGTCAATGCTGTGATTAATATGGAACTCTCCTTTTCAGACAGACAACATTACAAACACACATTTCTGCATTTATTTGTACACTGTGTGTCTTTGTCACCATTCAGTTGTGTGTGTTAGCTCCTCCTGTACTATGTTATCACCATTGGAGGACTCAATGAGTGCATACAATATACAAGAATCAACAAACTTGGTAAGGCAAAGGCCATATACTTTAGCCAACTGTCAAGAAATACAGTTTGAATAGTGAAGGACCAAGCACAGATCCCTGGGGTTTGCCAGTGGTGACATCTCTACTGGTACAGGTTGAGTCACCAACTGTCACATGTTGTGTTCTGTCAGTGAGCCAGTTGTTTACCTATCAACTGGCATAAGGTTTAATCCCCAGCTTGGGGGTTTCCTCAATGATACCTATGTGTGTGATTGCGTCAAAACCCTAGGCCAGATTATAATTTATGCACTGTCTTACCTTCATCCAGGCCTATCACACAGAATGCATGTGCTGTGAAAACATCAACAATCAACTACAGTTTGACCCAGCATATACACCTTCCTTATACATCTGCGTACACAGTTCAATGCAACCTTCACCCAGCCTATGTTCCCATACAAAGGCATACATCAACATGCATCCACTTGAGTTGGGTAGACAGCATCTGATGCATGCATGTATAGGGACATCCTGACTCTCTTCAACTGTGAATTAGACCAACATGTCATCATGGACCTCTTCTACATGTGTGTGTGTGCAACATACCTGTGTGAGTTGTTACTGCTACATCAAGTCCATTACATCTGAAAGATGTCCTCAAATAGGTCATTGAGAGCATGCATGCTGACAACAGTATTATCTTGTGGAACCTGAACAAATCAAGGTGTTTGAAAAATCCACATTGAGGTATTCAAATAGCATTGTCAAATGTGGCCATAAACAGCTATATCACCAAATGAGTAGACCAGTGTATGACATACATGGCATCTCACTATGTTGAAATGTGTGATATGACATATATCTTGGGTCCAGTGATCAGGCCGGTACATCGGGGGTGCCTGCCAACCCCTTCCCTGTCCATTAGTTAAGTGATGGACATCACAGATGACATATACATGCTTTGTGCAAAAAGCTGCCTGAAGGACTACAGCTTGTGAGCAATCATTGATTCCAACTGTGATATTAGCATAATACAGACAGTATCAACACATACCAGAGATGGCTGCCACAGCCATGACAACATCAGCATTGATGAGAGACATGGAGAGATTTGTTGAATCGAGAAACAGACACACCAAACAAGTATAATATGAACAACACCCTATACAATAGGTATGTGACCTGTGTCCTGTGGTAGAGGGTAAATGGTACATTCACCAGCATGTGGTCACAGTATTGACTAGACTCTTGGATGTAACACAACTACTTGGTATGTGAAGAACATGCACATCAGAGGCCATAATAACTTTATGGCTCCCAGCCTTCATAATACCAATAACTGTGTACAATGCACCCAACACATGTACCTCCCTACACATCTTCCAGTGATGTGTAACTGAAGTCTACCACCTTTGTCACAGTGCACTGCTACACAGCTCATTGGCCATACCTAGGTATTCTTTCTGGAAAATATACATGAATGTGTGATAGTGCAGAACACCAATAGGTTCATAAGTTCATAGGTGTTTAATAGGCTAATGACCACAATGGCCTTTTTAAGCTTAGCCATGCATTCCAAATCACTGGCAAATTTTGATACCCTTGATAAATGTAATCATGGACTTGGGAGATAAAACATTTACAAGCAGGGTCCTGGGAGATTAACCATTTACAAGTTGTCTGTGTCCATTAGAGACATAGGTGCCAAACAAAGGATGAATTTCCTGTTCCACATCAAATTGTCCAAGTTGCACTTTAATTGGGTTAAGGAGGAACTCTGCTTCAGAGGGATGGGGAGCCTGTTCCACAGACAAGGTAGTCTCTGGGATACATATCTGTCTCTCCAGTAGGTACTATTTATATCACAGGCAAGGTTGAAGTCTTTGGTAATTTGCGTGCTGTTTGTTTTGTGGATATGCAGGAGATCCATCAAAGTGGGGTCTGATAATGCCCTGTATGCCAGGCATAAATTTCCCCTCAAAAGTCTGTAGAAGACAGAATGCAGGGATATGGCTGTCTGCATAGGACATTTTACATATACTCTGTTTTCTTTTACTGAAGAACCTCTGTTGATGTTCCAATTGTTGGATATGCCTGGTTAGGTACATACTGAAGGGGCACTGTACTCAATGATAAGTCTGAAAAATGGCAAATACAGTGGCACAATGACTTTCCTGAGCTTAGATGCCATACCTTTGTTTATAAGTTACGCAACATAGAATGAATTCATCATTACTGTAGACATGTTGTGGTCAGAGGCTAGATTACTGTCTATGTGTTTTCTTAAGTCCCTGACTACTGGGTCAGTGCTAAGAGGTGTGTTGTCAATATGATAGTTAACAGGAGTGGGTGACTTCCCAAAGGATACTATTATGCATTTCTTGTCATTTAGGTTTAGTCCATGGCTCTGACACCAGTTGTTTGTCTGTGTCGGCCCCTCCTGAAGAACATTTGTGTCAGTGTGGCATTCAATGACAGCTCTTAATTTGCAATCAACTGCAAATTAATCATCCAGGGACCATTGATATTGGCCTTGACTTCAGAGAAGTAAATGCCAAAAAGGAGCAGTCCAAAAACTGATCCCTGAGGGACTCCACTTGTGACTGACCTGTTTCTAGAGGTGGACTCCCCGGTTCTAAATTCCTGAGTCCTGTCTGTGAGCCATTTGGCTACCCACTGGGTGATATACAGGTTTGTACCTAACCTCTTGATTTTGTCAACAATGCCTGAGTGGGATATTGTGCGAAATGTCTTGGCCATGTTAATGTAGACAGTGTGAACCATTTTGTCTTCATCCATTGCTTTGGTGACCTTCTCAAAGAAGTCTACCAGGTTTAGTAGGCATAACCTGCCCTTGATGAAACCAAACTTGGTTGGTTCCAGTGTCTGAAGGTTTATTATATCACTATTGATAATTTCCATGATAATTCTTTCCATGGTTTTACATATAAGACAAAGGAGACTTATGTTTATATAGTTTCCAGGGTCTGTTGATGGCCCACCTTTATGCAGAGGAATGCCTGTTGCTGTTCTCCATTCATGAGGCACAAAGCATGTTTGGAGGCTATGGAGGGCCTGATAGTTCATGTTTCATGCTATTTAAAAGGTACCCTGGGTTATTGTCTGGGACCATAGATGCAGTGTTCTTGGCCTTAGAGAGTTATTACCCCAGACACATGTGTGCTACCTGTTCAGCTTATGCGCATGCTGCATACACAGGTGTTTGACAACATTAATGGCATGCATATCATTCATGACAGTGTGTATTGTGCCATAGATATATGTCATGCACACAAGGCAACTAGTCTGTATTGCCCATACTATAGCATACATGTATATTAATGTCCCTCCTAACATCTCCTGCAGATATTATAGTACCAGGACAGTGTGTGTGGTTACTCTCATAGAGTCTGGATGCATCATAATAGTTGTCAAGTGTGTGTGTGTGTGTGTGTGTGTGTGTGTGTGTGTGTGTGTATCTGTTATCATTCAACATCATATATGTTATGTCACAGGCATGGGATTAGTGGCGCTATTATTCTGATATTGTCCAGAACTATTGTTGATTCTTGTAATGTTTGCCATGATCCTTTACCTGTGGCCATCTTACTGGAGACCTCTGCTGATAGTACACTCATATTCAGATATAACAATTTGCACAGCTTCCCAATATGCACTCTACTCCAATTGTTTGTCAGATCCCTGATAGATGACCTCTGCATTATTCATGTAAGGATGCTTATCTCACACACACATCCTCCCCATTGTTATGCCAACTTGTGTGACAGTCACAGTCTACAAATTTTCACTGTACAATCCATACTGTGCCATACAGATATGTGCTTCGTTTTGCAGCTACAACCATCTTTCATTGACATGTCTTCCACCGCTGTACATGCAGGAGTTTCACCTGTCCTCTTTCCCTGTGTTCATAGTTACAATTCATGTGTGTCTCAGTATTCAATACACACACTTCCCCTGAGTGATCATTTCACCTGGCAGTCTCATGTCATTTTACAGATCATTAACACAGCTTCAGTACCTTATGCCAGGAATGGGATATCACAATACTCTGCACTGCAGGTACACTGTCCTATACTGTGTTTGTACCATATATTTCACCTTCATAGCTGCTCTCAACTCTTCAGAGATTACTAGGATGGCCAGATGTTTTCCTTATCAAATATGTAGCTTTCTGCCATACTGTTGGGATGATCTCTGGACTGATGGGACTCAATAATACATACATTTGAGTGCATACCTCTCAATTGTCCTGATCTGTGCAAAATGTGCTGTTTTTGTCTCATATTTGTGATTTTTTCCTCATAACACTTTTTGTCTGACAAATTATTGGCATATCATTACAGACTGCAGTCAGAAACTGATGACTGAGATTTTGAGTTTCAAACTTCATGCTCTTCAGAAAGTTTATGCTAATGTACAACCTATATATTCTATCAACTTCCTAAATTTTGAAGTGCAATATTACAAATCTATCCCTATTTCTGGCCCTTTGCTCCACCCTCCCATTGTTATGGCTTAGTCCACATTTCTCGCTCTAACAGGTTGACACTGTTATACTCTAACACATTCCTATGTGACATCTATGTCAGTTATGTCCCTATTACTGGTTATTTGTATATTTATATATTTATGTTTTTATTATAAATTTAAAGTAATATATATATAGGGCTGATGTTAAGGGCAGTGGCAGGGATTCATGCTTGAAGAGTTTCTTCAAATTGGACTGTTAAAACAAATAATTAATTTTAATCACTTAATAACTTCTAACAGGGTCTATATCATATGAGTGAATTGCACACATTGCGAATACTCATAATATCGAACGTACCGGACCTTGAAGTGCTTTTTCTGAGATTGCGGTACAGTGAAGAATGTGATATTTGCCCTTTCCTCACTGTAGCGTGATCTTGGAGTTGGAATATATATTTAGAAGGGGGTGTGGGGGATGCAGCCCCCCACAATAGGAAGTTTGAGGTCCAGTACATTCGATATTATGAGTGTTCGCAATTTGTGCAATTTGCTCATATGATAAAGACTCCTTTAACACACAGGTTTGGCTAAATTCTATTTAGCAGCTCCCTTCCCTACACAGGCTCCAAGAACCATTACTAGCCCAGTTCCTCTTCTCTGGATCAACATCTCTGCTGATTCTTTGACACAATTCTTTCATGATCTTTGATTCAGCAAAACCGAACTCTAACATCTACAATTTATTCTGTCCTTTGTATTTTTCAACAGGCTTGTATTCCTTTTTGATGTTTGCACACCTTCTCTGTTTGCTCCTTTAAGGCATAGTGTTCCTTAGTTTCAACAGCCTTAGTTGACATCACTATTCCACATGATGCCCCTTTGGAATAGAACCATTAGTTTGAGCCTGAACGAATAGACTGGAGACCGCCCATCTGCCTTAAGATTACTGGACAGGTTTACAATCTGCATCTCTTACATATCTACTAGGAATAAATTTGCAATCACTGTGTATATTAGCAATATAATTAAGGTGTTTAATAATATTTATACATATATATACAATGAACTGAAGTAGTTTGTTACAGTTGGGAGCCTATATCAGGTACCAGGTGAAAATTTTGAAACTTGAAGGATAATGTGTGGGCACCTGTGTTAACCTCAGACCCAATGCAGGTGACAGTACCTCACCCTACAGCCACACTGACTGCACAACACAGACATTGTCAGAATTCAGGTATATGGTTCTTACCTTTGAAATGAATGAGATACTCCATAAGCCTGTGTGCAAGACGATGACCAATATGTGGCAGTAGCCATCCGCAATTTCATATCACTGATTCAAACACCACTGAACTGTACTGGGCTTCCAGACCTCCAAACATCCCCATCAAGCTGTCCCCATAACTACTTAGGCAATCTAGCTTTGGCCAATTTGTGAAGCCATATCACTGAACACTTTGCACCTTAATTCCGACATGTATTGCATTGATGTTACTGGACTGCCATCCACCATGTGATGCATTCACTGGGTGCACAGCATAAACTCCACAAAGTGTAGGCTGTTTATCTTGTTGGGCTGCTCAGAAAGTTGAGTTTTTCACTATATATACTACTGGTTACTCTGCATCATTTTTCCCTGAAACTATGGTTGAACCTTTGACACTGCACCCTGATATTAGCCATTTAAACTATGTGACAAATGTTTCCCATGTACAAGATAGAACTTGGTTGTAGCACATGGCTGACAGTTGTTCTTGCTTTGTTCTTATGAGCAAAAACTCATGCAATCTCAGGAAACATAATTTCAGCTCTCCTGTGGACTGAGTGTCTTGCCTGTAGTCATGGGGAACTTGAAGCAGCTTTATTGTACTGAAATGTGCAACACATGGCCTAGCATTTGTTTTACAGATGAGCGATGTTTAGTGTTAGATTATAATTGTATATACATTTTCAATTTTCGTTTTTAGAAGGAAACTTGAAATGCCTGTTTGAGTCTGGCAGCTTTGAACTGAAAGAACGAGTCTCACTGGATGCTTGGAGCATTTTGTTTCAGATTTTTTAGTAGTTCTCAACCAGAAGGCTAACATATTCATCTTTCATTTTAATGTTCCCATAAACTACATTTTTATTTTATATTTAATAGCAATACTAATTATTTTATTTACTGCTACATTACCAAAATACTTTGCGAAGACTGGTATAATAAACATTGACTTCAGCTAGTAAGTAGTTATGACTAATTGTTTTCAGTGTAGTATTTTTTTTACTAAAATGTAGATACCTATGTTTTAATGTGGAACTAATACTGCTTTATTACCTATAACAGTGTATTAAGGGGCCCAGGGAATCATGGTTAATGTGGAATGTAGCTGTTTAACTTCTAATAAGAGGGTATGTTCTTATTAAAATCACAAAGGGACTAATTTTATTAAATAAAGCCATAAAGCAGATGTATAAGTCAGAGGTCAGATTTTTACAGGTTCCATATATTAGAAGAAAATTGCAGTCACACAGTACTTGCTACAGATTCAAAACAGATTTTCTTCAGGTGATTAGTTGTCTTCTGGTATGATATCAGACTAGGAGTTAATTTGGGGAAGGGCTTTAATGAAGTACTGAGGACAGTTTTCGGTCAAATAGAGAAATTATTTCCAGGAATTGCAATACATCTTTTCTGCTATATATTCATAAAGATGACATATCTACAGCTCACAGTTCTAATTTTATTCATTTTAGTAGACTCTTGTAAAATGTCGGTTTGTTTTGCTGATATATGAACAAAGGTAATGAGGTAGCACCTGCATCACATTTACTCTGAAATGAAAATTCGATCTACTCTGCACACTGAGTGCAAAATCTGGTCCTGCTTTTTAGAAGTAAAGATTAAACTTCACGATTGCCTAAAAATACATTTGAGGTATATCTTTGAGAAGCTTGACTAAGTATTTTGTGTAAAGCATAATTATAAACATTGAATTATGGACTTAAATATTATGCAATCCATCATCTTTTTATGACATCTCATGACACAGCTATATCAATTACTTAGACATGTTTTCCTGCATTTTTATAATGTAATTTCATAACTATCTAAAGATGAGCATTCTGCTTTCAAGCAAGCAAGATGAGGAAATTGACAACTCCATTAGAAGGAAATAAACTAACATTACTACTTACCAGTTACCTCTATTTTTTAATACACATTTTTGCAGTATTATTCCATCTACCCGCATGCCCGTGATGTAATAGCTAGGTGTTATATGTGTAAATGTCTGTGAAAAGAGTCTATATGTTGTCTGCACATTGATTCTGGAGACCAAGAACTTTGTTCAGTTTTTGCACTTGTGTGATTTCTAAATGACAATAACGTTTACTTTGACTTTGACTTTGACACATGCGACTACATATAAACACAAACACAGACATACATGCATGCACAGTAACACACACACACACACACACACACACACACACACACACACACACACACACACACACACACACACACACACTTTTAAAAACATGCAAAGTGCATGATATCATAACAAAAAATATTTCTTCACCTGCTGTATTATCTAATGTTATACACACAACATTAAGAATTCTAAGAACTCATTGAAAAAATGTCATTCAGTACAGTAGCATCCACCATACTCATGCACCTATAATGGAAAGATGGAAAGGTAGAATAGAAAATCCCAGGGATTCCTTATTGTAAGTATACACACCGCGCTAAGCCTACACAATCAGTTTGTGTCAGTGTGATGTGCAGCAGTGTTCATTGAATAAGCAAGCTGCTAAGCAAGCCTACATGTTCAGTAGCACCTGCTCATGATCAGAGTACCTCGTAGCTGGTTTGAACAGGGGCACAGAGTCTCAAAAACACAATATAAACAAGAGGTTGTGTAGACATGCAACCTGAGTAAACAAGCATGCATGGGCAGTAGAATACAAGGCAAGAATGTCACAATCAAGAGGCAGGAAAAGCTAAACAAGGAAAGTATACACAGATATAATTAGATGAGTGCACAAACAGTAGTAATTGTATATTTTTTGTTTTATAAAAGTAATACTGTACCCATAGGGACACGTGCACATTAATAAAAATAAAATGCTGACAAAGGATGTGAGAGGGACACATAGCACACAGTGTAGGAAAAGGGAGTAAATGTCATAAATTATTTCAAACTTCTGAGATGAGATAATGGCTAGCAAGAACAGTAGATGCATTAGTGGATATTTGCACATATTGTGCATCAAATATGTATCCTAAAAATTATCATTTGTAACCAAAAGTATGCTCTATTCCCCACCTGTCCTGTGAAACAAACAAAAAAAATCCCTACAGCTGTTGTCCTATGCACTTTGAAAAGGGACATTCCCCAGGATTCATGGAGTTTCTGTCAGGCGCCGGAGTAGCGTCGGCGATCTAGTGCCAAATATGGCCACTGAGCGATTCACGAACGAGCTGTTTTCATGTGCACTAGCAGCGTGTGCCAGAGCTGCACAGCTCCCAGCGCATGTATACTAATTACCCCATGTGCAGCAGTGTAGCATGCAAATGAAGGTATATAGCGATTCATGGAGTGGTGCAGGCGTAGCGTAAGCATGAAGAAATGTAAACCAAAAAAACAGTTTACATTTTTTCAAACATAAAATTGGAGCCATGAAAGTGGACCAAACTTCCGTATTATAATGTTAATATATGCCAGTGGCTAAATATATAGCCAATGGCATAAACAACATGCACAACACATAAAAAATAACATTTAATGTCATGGCCACACTAAAGCAAAGTAAAACCACAGTGCATCGGTGCGCAAACGGGATCACAAGGAAAATATATTTAGATGTCATAAAACTGCAATGTAACACAGTTCATGAATTCCCCATAATAGTCAACGGCATGCATGCTACACCACAACCATGGCGCAAGGGTTGCTAAGGGTCTGTGACTGTGTTCGGCAGGGTAACTAGGAATTAGTAGTCAATGCCATGCAAATGAGTCAAGTAATACTGAATCACAAACTCCCCGCAGGTGTAAGGATGTACCACATGGCATAGCGGTACAACACCAAGGAGTGGCCTGGAGTTAAACATAACATCAAGAGAGGGGTGTGCCACTGTAGCTATAACCACATTGGATCATTGCTAATCCGGGTTGCCTGTTGCTAAGCAAAGCCGCAGGATAGGGGTGTGGAATTAGCCATAGCTTTGCTTAGCTGAGAGCACACAAGGTAACCGAAAGTGCATGTGAACGTGGATGAAAACGCACTCAAAACCTGGTAAATGGCTGTGCGTGGTGCACACCACAGCTGAAACAGGAAGGATACGGGAAGAAAATAAAGAAATACTGCAGCATGGTAATTGGAGTACAAATGAGTAATTAATACCTAGGAACTCACAATGGGCCATTGACAACATCTAACAAGATCGCTAGCAGCTACCTACAGAACAGGAAAGGGGAGGTGCCGTACAGCAAAGAAAAGAGAACTGTCACAGCAGAACAAAGCAAACTTGCAGGAGATCAGCTACATAACACATTTCCCAACACAATCCTGGATTGTGAAAGTAAAAAACAAGAAAGCTGGCAGCTGGATGCATACCTGACAATGGGAGGGGAATCGGGTTGAAAAGTGAAGTAAAGGGCAATAGATGAATCATGGCAGCCAAGTGTAAGTCAACACCAAAGGCCCCACAATAGCAGTACCTGCTGTAAAACCAATAATTAAGATACCCCCAGCTGGAATTGCACATACACACTCAGTTACACCAGCATCATCCATTGCAAAATAGTATAAGGTGTGAAGGCCCCACACACACACTTGTGTATTCCTAGACACTCTGCACCATTGGTGTATAAAGATGGGGAACTTTTAATATGTACATGTTAGGGGCTGACATAGCTTTGATTCACCAGCATGTATTGGAGACTGACGGTGGTGTGGAGGATGATGCTGACAACCATCTCAGGCACCGGAGGAGGAGATGAGTGTTCAGACCAGGGTAAACTACCAGGGGCTACATGATCTGGAGATAGTAGAGCATTACAGGGTGGACAGGAACACCATACAGCAACTTGTTGAGCTGTGCCGGCCATGCCTCAGAGCCAGAAGTAACAGAGGGGAACCCATCCCAGTGGACATAAAGTTATGGGTAAGATTGAGAATACTAGCCACAGGTACCTTCCAAAGGCCAACTGGAGATATCATGGAGATCACACAGGCATCCACATCCAGGGTACTCCACCAGTTCCTGGATGCCATGTTACCACATGCCAATGAGCACATATACTTCCCCCGAACGCAGGAGGAGTTGGCCAGCAATATGCGTCTCTTCCACCATGTGGCAGACAACCCTGAGGTACTGGGTGCAATAGACTGCACACACATACACATCAAGTCACCACCCGGTGAGCAGGGTAGGTGCTACATAAACCACAAGGGATACCCCTCCATCAACTGCCAGGTTGTGTGCAATGCCCAGGGCATTATCATGGATGTGTGTGCTGGCAGCCCTGGAAGCTATCACGACTCCCACATCTGGCATGCCTCACAGCTGTATCAGGTATTTGCCAGGGGGGACATCCCATATGGCCACCTGGTGGGGGATGCTGGCTATGCACTGGAACCATGGATGATGACTCCCATTGGAAATGCACCACAGCCACACAAGAACGCCATAATGAGGCACATGCAGAAACCAGAATCATCATAGAATGTGTGTTTGGGATGCTGAAATCAGGGTTCCATTGCTTGGACATATCTGGTGGAGCCTTGCAGTACTCTCCAGGCACATGTGCCCACATCTTCATAGTATGTGCCATGCTACACAATATGATCCTGTGGAAACAGCTGCAGCAGGGACAGAATGGTGAAGGCCCTCACAGCCCACCACCATTGCCAAGGGACCCATAGGCATAGAGGGACTCAGACCACGAACACCCTGTGCTAGCCCCAGTAGGCAGATGGAGGCATGCCCAGTATGCCCATGCCTTGGCAAAGAGGGAATGTATAGTAGACACACTGACAGTGTAGGCACTTATGGACTGACACCCTTCTCCACCTGCACACACAGCAAACATGGATGGCACGCACACACACGACCACCTGTAAATTATCATGTATAGGTGGTCTACTGTGTGCATCCTACATAGGTAGCCATCAACTATTGTACACACAACTGCCATTGGCACAAGGTAAGTCAATACCTGAACAGCAAATTAAGCTATCAGCATGTGTCCTTACTGTATGTATAGGTTCATAGATACATAGGTAGGTACATGGCTAACTGCCCAAGACCACTCATAAGCATAGGCAAAAAGTGTCTGCTGTTGCCACCCCATTGATTAACTAACTGTCCCTCTGTGGAGCAGAGCCAATTGCGGGATCCCTGGGGTGTATCCACTGTTCTCCACCCACTCTGCAAGGATATCCTGGAGTGTTAGTGAGGGGTTTTGTATAATGTAATCAGGGATGTAGTTCCAAACAATGGGGAGTATCTGTGACAGGAGTCTTCTCAGATGTTTACATGTTACATAGCATACCTTAAACACAGCTTGCATATATAGGTAGTATTACACAGAATAATAACATGTGGAACACACAACCGCTAAAATGTGTGTTAATCACCCCTGCACTACCAGTGCCTGCTCTGAGAGGTAAAATACCACTGCAATGATTAGAACACCCAACCATGTACACAATCTTTACAATAACATACCACTAAGCTACCTGAAATGTACTAATGGCAGTTGTGTATACTGACAGGATAAAACACAAAAGGTAGGAATGTGTGGAAATAGGATAAACCAGCATGTACCCAATGAAAGGTGTATGTTTTATGTATATATATATATATATATATATATATATATATCTATATATCTATATATATATATATATATATATATATATATATATATATATATATATATATATATATATATATATATATATATATATATATATATATATATATATATATATATATATAGAGAGAGAGAGGGAGAGAGAGAGATATATGTCAATATATGGGGATATACATATATATGTAGATATATAGATAGGTTAACAACATCTACATAACCATGGAGGTACATATAAATGGGATACCTACCACATACCGACTGCTTGACATACCAATGCATGTAATCACGAGGCTTCAAGTCTGAAAGAACACAGTACTGAAACACCAGATGCACGAGGTTTAAACTCACGATGTTAAGGGACAGTTAGTCAGTGCTTCTGGTGTTGCAGTTCAGGTAGGTTACTGTGTGTAAGTGTGTTTCTGAGGGCTGTAGTGTGTGTAAGTGTGTGTTCTGAGTGTGGTGTGTGTTCCTGGGGGACTGTAATGTGTGGGTGTGGGTTATCTTTGTGCAACTGTTTGTGCAATTTAGGAGGTAGAATATTAAAGTAGGGGGGTGTAGGGGGGCTTGCCCACCTGCTCATATGTAGTGTAGGAGGGTTTCTTTGGATGTGGTGGGTAGCAATGTGTCTGTGTGTGTGTGTGTGTGTGTGTGTGTGTGTGTGTGTGTGTGTGTGTGTGTGTGTGTGTGTGTGTGTGTGCATTCCATGTTCGTGTTACTTTCATGAGTTCCTGTCGCTGTTGATAATGTGGGGTATGGGAGTCTGGGCCCGGTACTGTGGTCATCGGAACTGTGTGGTTTCGGGATTCCATAGGTATCCCATATACAATGGTTGAAGTGTTCATATATGAGTATAACATGGACCACAGCAATCACACATTCCGCCATGACCAACCTTTATGAACATAGGATACGGAGAGTATATGCCTATACACTATTAGAAATATATGCTATGGACGTGAGCCAGTGATAGGATTACTACCTGTCCCACTTTGCAAGGGACAGTCCCTCTTTGGGCAGTTGTGTCCTGACCAAATATATCAAACGTGGCAAATGTCCTGAGATTGTAGGACATAATGATGTCCCATATGTAATGTAATAGTTGCATACAATAGTTCTTTCTGTATCTAAAATACCTACATGTTATAAGAAACAGGATAAGCAACTATTCTGCTACAAGAATAAGCTTATATTTATGCAAGAAAGGAAAGTTCTATCCCTTGTACTGACCATGGGTTTGTGTTGGCCTGTAAAATCTGATGTGTGTACCGAAAATGTCCCACTATGGCCATGTGAAAAGGTGGCAATCGTAGCCAAAGAGGGTCAGTCACCAACACAACTCTAATTACTGCAAATATCTATGACAGAAATAAGGAGCTTTCATGTAGCAACACTTTATTACATTCCGATGTATTGCTGAAAGTATTCAAGGACTAACATCACTTGCATGCTATACAGGAACCACTTAACATTGCCTTAAGGAATCAGCCGGCAATTATCATAGTATTAGTCCACTAAAGGATAGGTGTTCAAGTAGGGAAGGAACCCTCACATACATATCGATTATGTATAAAAACAGTTCATACACACTTGCATCTGCTATGCACACCCACCAACATCACCCCCACACCCAAACAAATTACAATACAAACTGTAATAACATCACAAATCATTCACTCACTGTACGACATCTGCAGAAGTCTTAACATACCTTGTCAGAGACACACAAACATGGTCATATGTGAAATAGTTGCTGTTATACAATGGAACAGCTGCTGATGTTACAGGGTTTGTTTGCACTAATCCGATTTCAGAGGGTTGTGTGTACACTGGATAGTGTTACCAATTACTTAGTAACAGCACAGTATGATACACATGTACACCAAATCAAGGATGTTTGGTTAGCACACTGTAAACCACATAACAGTTCATGCATAGCCATACAGACTTGAGCTGCCCAAGCATCCTTGCAAGACTAAAATATCTGCAGAAGTATCAGGTACAAATTAACCCTGCATAAGTAGCAATGTTCTGAAATATAACAGCTGTACTCACATGTAGAACAACATTGTCTAGCCATTACACACAATCCATGGGAGTCATGAAGCTAATATATCTCTGTCTGTCTCCATATAGCTGTTGAAATACATCACAAACAACACATCCAGGCTGTCTTCCTTGAAAGTAAGGCAAACGGACAATGCCCAAGTGGACTACTCAGTTATACACCACTGTTGCCATGGTATTGGCTAATGGAGTAGCTGCACAGCTGATGTGCATCTAATTAACTACTTTGGAACACCAATTGGTGGTCAGGATAGCACATGTTATCGATATTTAACCAGAAAAGGATGGCTTATCACACATTCACACCATCCGTATATACCAGCAGAACATTAAAAGAAGATTGAAACACAAACTGAAAAGGATTGAATCAACAGTCAACGACACCTCAGTTACTAATAAGGTATGTAGAACACTCAGTATATCTGTGTATTTAGTACCTGTTCTGTAATATTTAAAGTGCACACAATCCATATAGTGGAAACAGTTATCTTGTAGTGATGTATTGCTGAGCATAGTAACAGTTGTAGTATTTATGTGTGTACTACTGTAGGTCACAAGGCAAACACCGCATACACCACAAGGGATGCTATATAAAGGCTTTGAACACAAATATTCCTCACCAGCTGCTGTCAGTGGCAGGGCTGGTCCAACAAGTATGTGCTATAACAGGGGATAGTATATGTTGATATATTGTAACAGTAGCCATATGTATGGGTGTATTACTGAGAATAACATGTCAAAGGTTGTCCAACTGTGCAATTATGATTTGCATTGTGGGATATTGTGCCAATAACTGTGTAATGTACAGTATTGTAAGCAGATATGTATTACAAGTTACATAGCATTACTGTTATGTTAGGCAAATATTAGTTATGTCTATTGGCATTTACAATACACAATAACAGGATACATACAGTTTATCAGCATGATAGCAAAGTAAAATGGAAGAGCTAGTTAACTATCCATGCACATAAGACATGTAATAAGTGCAAAGGTAGGTACTAGGCTGTCTTACCAAGGGTATTTATAAGCCTAGCTAGAGTGTGTTGGCTTTTGCCAGCCCCATAGGTTAGTTCCCTGTGCCTCTGAAGGGCAGAGCCATTAGTTCCCTGTGCCTCTGTCCAGCAGAGCCACTGCAGTGATCCCCGGGGTACATGTCTGTCTCCGATCCACACATCAAGGTTTTCCTTGAAGAGTGCTAGTGAGGGCCCCCTGCCTGATGTACATTGGAATCATGTTCCGAAGCATGGGTAGACACTTGGTCAGGAATCTATCCATCCAGCACGTCCTAGTCATCGTTGTGGTTAGGTATATACCCCTAGAGCATGTGGCTCTCAGGGGCATCTGTTTAGGTGGAGCATATCCAGCAATACTGGGCTGGACATGGGCCTTGTATGTCAAGCAGAGATCACCTGTGAGTATGCAGTATGCAACCGAGTACAGTTGGAGTTTCTTAGGTTGGGCTGTATAGGTCATCTGTTTGAGGTCAGTAATCCTCTTGGTGTGGTACTGTTGTGGTCTTCCAAGCTGTTGCAGTTGTCTTGTAAGGTATATCTCAAATGAGGTGTTATATCCTTTAATGGGTCTAATAAGTTATGAGTAGAGAGGCCCAATGGCCTCCTTTGTTCTGGATGTGAACCCATTTGCGACTGGGGGGCAACATAGAAGGATATTCTAACCACCTTGTCATTATGGGTATCGAAGGAGAGATTGTTATCTACTGGGGTTCCCAGATCCCTTATTACCTTTTCTGTATGTAGGGGACTAGCACCTATGTGGTAGTCCATGGGTAATTAGTTATATCCAAAGGGAATGACTATGCACTTTTTGGCATTCAGTTTGAGGCCATGGTATTGACACCAGGTATACGTCTCAGTGCAACCCTTCCGGAGGGTGTCTGCAACAGCTGGGGAAACAATTATGTCCCCTAGTTTGCAGTCATTTGCAAACCTTTTCTGCCAAAGCCCTCCTGTGCTTGCCTGTATGCCAGAGAATTACATACTGAACATGAGGGGTCCTAGGACTGAGCCCTGGGGGACGCCACTTGTAACTAGTATACAGTTGGACCTAAGGTATGAAACTCCCACTGTGTGAGATCTGTCCGTGAGCCACTTTGCAAACCATCACATGACGTAGGGGTGAATGTTCAGGTGGATGGATATGTCAATAATACCAGAATGAGGAATGGTGTTGAAAGCCTTTGAAAGATCTAGGTAGGCTGTGTGGACCTCCTTACCCTCATCTAATGCCTTGGTAACTGTCTCTAAGAAGTCCACTAGGTTTAGGAGGCATGGTCTGCCCTTAACAAAGCCAAACTCGGAGGGGTCAAAGGTTTGGAGGTACCCAATGTCTCTGTGACTGAGATCCATGATGATGTGTTCCGTATCCTTGCAGACCAGGCTAGTCAGGACTATAGGTCAATAGGTCCCATGGTACATTGTGGCGCCACTTTTGTGGAGTGGGATAACTGTTGCTGTGCACCATTCAGGGGGCACAAAGCCCGATGCGAGGCTATTATTGAACATGGTGCGTAGGTGGGGAGCCAGTACGTTCTGAAGTTCATGTAAAATGCAACCTGGGATGTTGTCCGGTCCCATGGATGCTGTGATATTGGCTTTAGAGTGTACAGCTTTTACCTGCGTAGTTGTGAGTACAGGGATTCTGCACTCTTCTTGTATAGATATGGGCCCTTTTGGGGGTGAGAGGGGGGAAAGGTAGCACTGAACCTATCTGCCAGGATGTTGGCAATATCAGTTGGTTCTGTAATGTTCGTGCCTTTGTGCTGTAACTCAGAGCAGATCTGGGTGTTGACATTGAGATATTTGACACAGCTATAGAATGCTTTGTGGTTGTTGTTGGAATTAGTGGCAGTTTTGTTTTCATAGCTAACTTTGTAGGATCTTATAAGGGATCTCATCTTCTTACAGAGGCTGACCAGGGAGCACCTCTACACATGGGATTGTACTCTCTTTTGCAACAGTGTCTTCCTCCTGTTGTACAGTTTGTTTATGGCAGGGGACCACCAGATTGGCTTCCTTAATTAGGAGTATAGCATCTTGGTTCTGTTTGGGGTAGCACAATCCATGCACTCATGTAAGTGCTTATAGAGTGCATTTGTGTAGGATTCACCAGTTGTAACAGTATTGTCCATCTGCATGGGTGTCATGACGTTCACCACGTCTGTCTTAAGAAGCATGAAGTTGGTTTTGTAGACATATTATACTGTGGTTCCCTTAACAGAGGGTGGGGGCGAGATGTGGATATCAACGGTGTTCAGCTTATGGTCAGATCGGAACAATGAGGAGTTGACTTCAGGTGTGGAAAGCCGGTCACTCATGTTGGTAATGCCTAGGTCTAGGATATTGTTGCTCCTGGTGGGTGTGTGGATATGTTGATCCAGGGCATTGGTGTTTATGAATTCCAGAAAGCGTTGAGCTAATGAGTTGGTACACAAGTAGTTTTCTCAGTTAATGGTGGGGTAGATTCAGTGAGACTATGTGATAAGTGTGGTGTGGAGCAGATGTTTACCTTCTCCACATGACGGTCAGGGTCAGGCTTGGTTGGGGAGAGCTTTACCTCCAGTTTGGCTAGATAAGTGCATCTCTCACAGGTTGTAGTGTTGGGTGGTAGGTGGAGAGGGTTGTCTGTGTACATGAGGCAATGTCTATATTGCCTCAAGATGTCCAGATTCATCAGATAGACAGGAGAGAACACTGGCAGCTGACCCTTGGACATGCCTGAATATAAAACTAATTTCCCCTAGATATGTGAGGAAAGTGAGTACAAGAGCTATTTTACTCTAAGCAAGTGAGAAAAGTATGTACAAAACCTGTTTACCTCTAGGTAATGAGGAAGATTGAGTGCTACAGTAATTAGTAGCTTACGTAGTGCTTACAAGTTCTGAACAAGTGCTGAGCATGAATAAGCAATCCAGATAGGGTCTTGGATAACATAAACACATTGTTCCCCCCCAAACAGGTACACAATCATATATCCATGTACACCACAGAGCCCCTGTACCCACAACTATGCAGGTACAAGCTGCACTCAGGCTGCATGGGACCTGTCCACATCAAAGGTTGTATCATACACATATGGCAAAACAAGTTGTTCTCCACGTACACATCATGTAAAACATAGCTCCATGTCAGGCTGTGTACACACTGAATAGTGCACACCAACAGGTATCACAACCCACAAAGGGGGAGACACCACTGATAATGGGAATTACTGCACTACTACCCTGCTGTGTCTGGTCTGATAGGCCATAAACCTTGATCAAATTATTTGATGTCAGCAGTACAGATGTAGATGACAGTAAGGTTGATTTCACACTGCATATCATAACCTTGCCAGGTCATAGGACATCATCACCCATACTGTGTTCCACCTACACTCGGTATACTAGATGTACATTCCTATGTCACAGGAGTGTTTTGCAATGGGGCAGAACCAACACTACAGAAGGTGTCTGAATAATACATGCTCATCACACCAGTGCCAGCTACAGTAAGACAGGGTTAATTAATTGTATTCCTCTTCATTGTAGTCCATACCACATAGACAAACAGAAGGCATCTGCCTATTGAAGTATGTGAATGACTATGACCTAGGAGCAATAGCCGACTCAAGAGTGTTGTGGACAACATACAGAAAGGGCTTTGTGGATGAGGTGTGCGTGACATATGGCCACAATCTGACAGCTACATATTGCATTGTCACCCCTATGTTAATAACACTGTACCCATGAACTACCACCTAGGCAGTGGTCAACACAGTGGACAATGTGTGTAAGGGATGCAGCTGGGCAGTTGTCTTTTCTGTTATAGCTATGTCACCACAGCTGTCAGGTAGTCATATTTGGCAACCCTAATAATGACAGGGTGCCATCCATGAATATAGGGATCATTGTCCAGCCATACACAACACTCAAGTGACCCATATCAGATCACATATTTCCTTTAAGGGGTATTGGCCAAGTGCAGATGGCCTACACCAGCCTTCTCATTCCCCATCTCCACTATGTAGCATGATGCATACCCTGAAAAAATCCATGTCCAACCCAGTGATCTTGGATCTGCTACACGTACACACCCTGATCTCAAACACATACTTCATGGACATCCACCTTCCATATGCTGGACAGATCCTTGTCCCATAAAGTTTACATAGTCCTGCCATACTATGCATTCCTGGCTGACAAAGCTGCACATTGCTCGCTTCTCAGACATGGTGTGATGACCGCATGTTAAATGTATCATTAACCCTGTGGATCAGTAATGTGGCACTGCTCCACCTGGCCCCAGAGACCCACCTGTTGGCTACAGCCAGGTAACCTTTCATCCTAGATTCATACATGGCCCATGGCATATAGCCTACTAGTTGACTTTGACTGTACATGCTATAGTTGATATCCATGCCTGAAAATACAATCTGGCTAGCCAGTGTCCCATGTGTATCACATGTGCAACACAGGTGATACATGGCAGGATGTTGAATTGCTGTACAGTGCCATGTAGATGTATATGGCAGAACACATACATGTAAAACCTTACGTGAGCAAGTCTGCAGGATCACAGATCATGTCTGTTAAGACAGTGTAAGTCTTTATATGTGACATATACACAACATCAAGGTCGACTGCATTAATGTGGACAAATCCAGCCATGTGCTGATAGGTAGGAACAGCAGTACAGGCAAACAGACATGCCCACATCAAGACAGCATCCACATGGAGTATGAGCAGTGTAATCAGGAGACACACACACACATATATGGTGATAATATCCACTCACCATTGAGTGTCACATGTGTGTGACACAAACATGTCAGTGTCATGTAGATTTGCAAATACAACTATTTAATCGTAATAAATGTGATACACATGTATGTTCAGCTGTAGCTCTGTATGTCTCTTTGAGTTACTGTGACCTGCCTCCATCATTATGTCTTCCAGGTATGCCGTGTTCAAGGCTACCCCCTTTTACCCGCTTGGAGGATGAGGCCCTCATCCCATACCTACATTTCAATCATGATATTCTGTTCAGCCATGTACCACTGGATGCACAGCAGCGGGATGCTCTGTGGATGGAACTTCGCAGGAGGATTAATGATGTGGGTGGCCACAACCGCACATACCAGCAGGTGCACAGATACTATATAGACCTCATTATATGGGTGAAACAGCGTGCAAATGCAATCGCCGGGGAACACGGTGCAACACATTATGGACCACCAACCCAGCCCCCACTCACACATACCGAGGAGCTACTGGCCTCCTGGGGACACCTGCAGAACCACATTCACAAGCCTTAGCCGATATTGTGGAGGTGGGTGTCTCTCAACTACTGAGACTGGAGTTGCCTGGTAAGTCAGAACTGCACCTATAACAACTATATTCCATATAGTTGCATGTGTTACTGTACAATATGTAATGTAACATCACATACAAGGCATGTTTACACACATGCCACATACAATAGTATGCTACTCTGTGTATACACACATGTGCATACACCATAGTATAGTCTAATGTACTGGTGTATGTGTTAACATGCACATTGCACCCTGTAGCCATCATACAGGTGTGGATAATGATCATACTGCTGTGTTACTCATATTTAGGTACCTCTGGCATTCCACTGCGAAAGCAACCCATTGCAGGTGAGACTGTTATTATTTATCAGGCATCATAATGCACAGATCTAGCTGCCATGTGACAACATGTACACATAATGTATGGTCCTGTCACAATATACAGGTCGGACCTGCAATGCATCACAATACCTACCCATGTGCAATACTTGCAAACTATGTGAATCACCTCACCGACATGAATCTTCACAAACTGTCATTGCTAGATGTGTGGACAGCTGTGCATACAATGGTGGAGGTACTGTTTACTATAGGGACATGTACTACAGATCAGAACTACATATGTGGGGAATACAAACAGTACTACACAGTGGGCTGGAGTATGGCCAGCCCACAGGATTCTCTGGTGTGGATCATAGCCCTGCTATGAATGTCACACAATGTGATGTGCTATCTTGACATGTCCATGACATCTAGTGGCCTGGCTGCAACACTGCCTAACTAACCTGAAAACATATCCCACATACCACCCTTTGTCTTCATAACCCTGTCGTCAGTAGAGCATATGACATCTATGGGTGTATGTCATATGGGCAACACAGACATGTGAAATAGATGCCTGTCACAATAATTTGGCCAACACATGTACATACATGGCCATTGAGGATGGCCAGAGACATGAAGCAACACACAAAGTAGATGTGATGTGCTTGTGTGTACACCCTGTCCTACAATGGCTACACATGGTCCAACTATGGTCTTTGTGTAATGGTTATATTGTAGATGTGGGACACTAGACATCCTACAGGCCTGTGCACATCTTGTGTAGGCATGACATCAATCCACCACATAAGATGTGTTGAACATCTTGAGGGTGTCACAACATGACAGCATTCACCTGTACAGTATCCACATCAGCCCACAGATACAATACATTCCCCTTGCTGGTGACGGATATCAATGTCATACTTGCTCCTCGTGTGTGTGTGTGTGTGTGTGTGTGTGTGTGTGTGTGTGTGTGTGTGTGTGTGTGTGTGTGTGTGTGTGTGTGTGTGTGTGTGTGTGTGTGTGTGTGTGTGTGTGTGTGTGGTACACAGATGTCATGTGGGACATGGTGTACCGATGTGTTCGCCATGTCTGGCCATAGTTGCCAGGCAGCAGCAATATGGTTGCAGATGTGCAGGGGTGTCATCCGTATACTCTTCAGTAACCTGTGTCACACATTCCACATCATGGTTTAGTGTGTATACACCTCAGTGACGTGGGTCACATTCCACAGTATATATGTATTATATCTGAACACAGTCATGGCTATGAACTGTGTTTGTAACTCACATTGTATAGCAACAGAGACACCTCATGATTCCCTGCAATGGCTATGCACATCAGCTAAATGTGCAGTATATCTGTAGGGCGGACACACAACACTGCATTGGGACACCATTACCCCACTGTATATTTGACAGGACACCATTGTGTTAAACATGTATGCATGTCATTTCACATGTCAGCAGATCACATGTCATACTACATGTGATTGTCAAGGTCATATACCACACATCAGGCAGGTGTACTGTTAACCTGTGCTGGTCTACATGGTGTAACACAGGGATGTATGCTAACTACTACTATGATTGTGTAATTTGCATGCCATCTGCTATGACACATGCATACTGTTGTGTGCAACCCAGGGATGTATGATAACTACCACTGTTATTGTTTGCGCTGCAGGCTGTCTGCCGTATTACATGCATGTTGCATGCCTTCTGTCATATCACATGCATGTGTGTGTGTGTGTGTGTGTGTGTGTGTGTGTGTGTGTGTGTGTGTGTGTGTGTGTCTGTGTTAGTGTGTCTATTGTATTGATTGTAATGTACAATTCTTGTCTGCCCTCACAGGTAATGTAGGTGTGTTGCCCTCCTGCAATCCATCTGATGTTAGTGTCCCCACAGACTCTAGCAGTGATGATGAACGTATGATTGAGGCACAGGCAGGGTTGTCAGGGGCAGAAACTGTGCCATTGGTTGCCATTCCAGCTATATCCCCCTGATCCCTGCACACAGATCCCATGCCTGCACACACCCCATCACCTGTGGCCATAGAGGAAGGACATTTGGTGTGTGGTAGCTTGGAACAGGAAAGTGTGGGGGCTATGGAAGGTGTGCCTGCACACCATGGTGTTAGCCAACTGACTGGTGATGCCCTACACAGGCATGTGGCCAGTGCTGCTCGTAGGAGGACCTCTGGCCAACATGCTCCTGCAAGACAGAGTGCAGCAGCTGGTGTCACCAGTCACATGTTTCAGGCTGTAATGGAGACACAGGCATGTGCTGAATGGCACAACAGAGAAGATCTGAGGCTTCAGAGGGCTGCTGTCTGTTCTTTAAACAACAACTTCCAGGCAATGGTAAATGCTCAACAGCAGATTGCTGAAGCTTTGGATAGATGGTTGGGTGACATGGTTGGAGTCCTTGACCATGGCATGACAATCCGCAAGTGTGAGCTGTCTGTGTTGGAACATCTGGTAGGAGTGAGGCATCAGGCACGTGGATGTAGGCTTGCTACATCATCTGTTTCAGATCTATGTGTACGAGCTACCTCACATGTCTGTTCCCATAGTGGCGATAGCAGCAGCAGTGCATCAGGTGCTGTGCTGTCCATACCATGACACAGCAGGCCATGTGCATGTGGCCCAGGATGGTCCCAACAGGGACATGGTTCCAGTGGACAAGTGATATCAGACAATACCTAATCTGCACCTCTGCCTGGTAGTGTCTGTGCAACCCCTGGCAGGCACAGGTCACATGTCCGTGGCTGGACACCATGAAGTGTAAAACCTGGCCTGTACAGTCCACAGCTGTCAATAATACCCCTGTGTAGGCCAGACACATGCCAGAACTGTGTGCATACATATGCGCTCACACTGGAAACATATGTAGGGCACCGCAACACACACATGCATAACATCCACACATGCCCAATTAGATCAAAGGCCCTAACCCACACACATGATTTCATCCCATGGTGCAGTCTAGGCATCTGGAAAACATTATCACCCTGTGCATATGATGATGCCTGTGCCGAATCCCTGACATCCACACCATTGGTGCAGGGACATCCTCATATGGTCTGATGCACAGGGTGAACAGGCTAGGAAGATAAGTGTAGTTTACAATTGTTGTGTACTGTTGACAGGCAGCAGACATACCATGTACTACAGGTGTACAATGCATTTCATACTGTTAAACGTATGTGTCTTGTGTAACAACAGTAACTGCATGTTGGTCATGATGTTCTGCTGTCCTCTTTCAGGTCTAATTGCATGTGCCGGTGGATGTCAGTGTTTGCAGTTAGTGTCCCATATGTCAATGTGGACTACTCACAGGTATGTATGAATATACCAGCATGCACCATGTAGCTGCCACATAACAGTGAGAATGTCCCATGTTCCAAACATGTCCACTGATCCAAGAGCATGATAGCTATGTATTAAGCTACTGTGGCTACAGACGTGACAGCCATACTGGGTGACATCACAGGTACAGTTACATGGAGTGGTGAGGTAAGAGAGCGGTCTAGCTGATTACAAGGGTAGAGGCCAGTGGGAAGTGTGATGCCTCATTTGGAAGCAGTAATACACATTCCCATGACAGGATTTCAACACACAACTGCACCCACACACTCAGGTATTGACACACATGTATTCAGTGACACAGTAACACACCCACACACTCACGGATTCACAGACACAGTAACACACACTCACACACAGTTGCTTCTGTTGAGGTGAGGACCCCTGCCTATGCGCAAATCATCATTACAGTACTGTGCACCTACATGATGCGCCACAGAAAATACACATGTACAGGTAATCAGTACGGCCTAAGATCAGGACATCAACACAGATAGTAGTTTGAATCAACTGGATGGGGAGAGGGGTCTTATCAGTTCAGTATGGTAACATATATCCTCACTCCAGGGACCAAACAGCCATACACACACACACACACACACACACACACACACACACACACACACACACACACACACACACACACACACACACACACTATGGCATTCAGTATTGAATACACCTATGTCACTCACATACAGATACCTCACATGTGTGAGACACATGCCCCTGCCTATGTCCTGCTTTCTACATTGCAGTCTGTACAGATGTGTACACTAGTGTACAGGAGAGTGAGTAACAACCGAGAGGTATTCCCCACCGTACGTGACATATATGGACACACACACAACTACACATGCCAGTACTGTGACTCAAAGAACTGCCTAGCTCATGATATGTATGACAGACTTACAGCAGTACTGCATACGTTACAAAGTGTACTGATGCTTCCTTTGGCAACAGTGCTGATATATGCACACAGGATGTCTTAACTGTTAACAGGTGTCAAGTGATTTACCTTCTGTATCACCTTGACCACTGTCTAAGTTATGTGTTATGTCCTTCAATTAACAAAACCATTGCTTACCAGTTACACAGGTTATTGTAGAACCATTTGTGACACACCTGTGAGCTGTCCTCAGCACACATCCATCTGCAAAGATGCCCCACTACTTAGTTATTTCCACACATCTGTCCATACCTGAGGTACATCTTTCCATACATTCAGCATATCACCATATACAGTTGGCAATGCTGAGGCTGCATTGCAACTGCATGATGTACTAGGATACACGTCACCTGCATACATCAGCAACTGCACACGCATGTTATCTGAATGCACACCACTACATGTACATGTGTGTAGGTCCTACAGTCCTGTCATTTGGGCATGTTTGTAGGCATTGCAATTGGTGGACATGTGTAATGACATGCATGACACATGGACTGTTGTATGATATGATAGGTGTAATGGGTGACCGGTACAGAGGGAATGTTACCTCTGTCAACATTGATATCACACCTCATGTACTGTTAGCATTCAGCAGCCATGGACCTACATTCCATGTGCATTTGTGTAATGGCTGTAGCCACCTGTTTGCACAAAGGACAACAGCAGCTATGCTATTTACATGTAAGTTGTTTGTGTGTGTGTGTGTGTGTGTGTGTGTGTGTGTGTGTGTGTGTGTGTGTGTGTGTGTGTGTGTGTGGCATGTACATACCCAGGGCAGGTACATGTATGTCATATCCATACATGAGGGTGTGTACTGGTGTACAGCAGCAGTCATCTGCTAATGCTGTAATTAATCGAGGGCCCCTGGTATGTGTACAGCTGACCTGGGTACAGACAGTGGTATCATTGCATTGCATAACACATGATGCAACTGTGTCAGTACATGGGTACTCATTACAGTTGATGTAGAGCTTGGTACAGTCCACTGGTCAAGGGTCACATTGTGGTGTACTCTTATATGTCCTGCAACATGTATGGATGCGTGCTGGTGGTCCGAGGGCATGGTGGTGTTTGAGGTTTACATCCTAGAATGCAGCATGTGACACTGTGTCCTGCACATGACTCACCTGTGATGCCTTTCGTGGGGGTACCAGTCAGTACATGTGAGTGGCCTCTATGTATGTGGGGACACCACCACCTGGAGTGGTCCATACCTGTGTTATGGCCCACATGTCTGGTTCTGAGGTATATGGTGGTAGTGCTATTGTGCACTACAGAGCCATCAGCCAGGTGTTCCTCACTGCACAGATGTCAGTATTCCCCATTGTTGGATCTACAGTGAGCATCTGTGATTATGGACGCTACACATCTAGCACTGGTTAGCATAAGCATACAATGCAGTTGTCCTGTAGGTGTCAGGGTATTATCCTGTGTTTAGGACATTTGCCTTGGAATGGCACTGTATGGTTGGATGCGACTTGGGTATTATCCCCACTCCTTTGAATCATGGATGCATGTGATATGTGTCAAAGGCCTGTCTACTCTCAGTCATGTCATCCCAGAATGACAAACACTGGACGACCTCGTACTTACAGGAGGACATTGGCTCATTGTGTTGTTCAAGCAGTTGCCACTTCTAGCAAGGCTCATTGTGTTGGTCAAGTAGTTTCCACTCCTAGCAAGACATCACTGCAAGTGGTGATATTGTGCTTGGTATAGGATGGTACATCTTAGGTGATGGACAGCAGCAGATGTTGTGTAAAAGACCGGTGTCAGATATATGTAGAGCAGCGTTCCTGCTAACAATGACAACTACTAACACCAGAGCCCATTACAATGTGCTCTTTACGTCTACCTTTAATAGCATGGCCACTGTGGCCTTCCGTGTTTAGAATCAGAGTGCATCCCAGACAGCCCTGTGCTACTAAGTATATGAGCATGCCCAGTATAACCTTGTGTAGATGGACACATAGTGCATTCCGAACAGCCCTGTGCTACTAAGTGTGTGAGCATGCCCAGTGACACCTTGTGTCAGTTATGTGCCTCTGTGTATGGGCATGGCCATTGTAACCCTGTATAGTGATAGTAGTCATCCGTTCCACAGATGGGCATACTCCAGGTCAGGATGGATTCCTACTTTAAACACACAGGTTCACAGTTATGTACATCTTAACTTCCAGCATCCCTGTTACTGTCCGCTTTCCTAGACGGTCATAATGACAGCCTTAAAATGTGTAGTCTGTGTGGCGTGACTCATAATAATGTAGTATTGTAATAGTGATCTGCAAATAGGCAGGTGTTCCATTCCCACCACTGGTGTGTGTGTGTGTATGTGTGTGTTTGTCCCCATTTGCCAGAGGACTGAAAAATGCTTTTAGACTGCTCACACTCCATACAATTCATATACCCACCTTTGGCAGGGCTGATGATGTCACCCACCTACAAATACACCTCTGGGAGTGCTGTGTCCCAGTAATTTCAGTGGCACATTCTGTAACTGTAACTTGCAACAATTCTGGGGCTAATTCTGATTCAGTACCCCCGCGCCTTCACAATGCTTCATCAAATCATGAAGGCGGAATACTGTCT
Organism: Protopterus annectens; assembly: GCF_019279795.1. Lineage (NCBI taxonomy): Eukaryota > Metazoa > Chordata > Ceratodontiformes > Protopteridae > Protopterus > Protopterus annectens. Next base: position 884,391,565 of record NC_056734.1, on the reverse strand, counting down.
ATGGCAATATTTCTTAATAACAATTATTGTTTTAGTACTGGCAATAGAAACAATGTTTCCTTTGGGGCTGTAGAAGAACAAAGGGAGAGTCTACTCTCTAATAATATTAATGATTTCGACATCAAACTCTATAAGTGCAGAAAGTTGCAGCTGGAGGTCTCCTATTTGCAGGAGTGTATAGAGAAAAAAATTGTACCTAAAGGATTGCGCCAGTGGCACTACCTGGCAGGCTTGGTGGAAAATTCTGTATTCTACCGAGAATTGATTGATCTTTTTGACCACCAAGGGTTTGAATTCCTCCAATCTTTTATTAATTTTTATAATACAGACATTGGCATCCTGAAAGCGGAACTTGAGATTTTGGAACATGTTATTAAAAAGCACAGTGATTTCCCTCGATACAAATATGAGTACTGTAGAATCTTTACGAGTATCGAGGCAACAATGGACAAATTGCTCACTACAAAAAAGAAGAAAATAGCTAGGGATATATATAACTATTCCAAAAATAGGGCTTACCCCAAGCCACCTTTTATTATAACAAATATTTCTACAGAATCTTCGGCTATTGGCAATGATAGTATGTTAGATGAGACCTATGACCAAGTAAATGCCAACTCTCCCAATAACAACAATGAAGTTCAGTCATTAAGACATAGTGAGAGAATCAATAGTCAGAATAACATCAGAGAAAGCAATGCTGGTATTAATAATAATCAGGATAGACCTCTTGACAGTAGCACCAATAGGATGCATGGACCCAATCAGCGGAGTTTTCGGGCCAACTCCAACGCCCAACGGAACAACCGGCAACCCAATCGGAATCAGCCACAGACAAGGAACAGGAGGAAACAATGGAGGAGATAGTCCTATGTGATGGCCATGGGCTTATCCCTCGTATACATACAAGCTCAGAGGGTAATTTTAATATTTATAATTATACCACCTTGGACATTCATCAAGATATGACTGACTTTTTATCAAAAGGGTTAACCTTTGTCCCTGGGAAGAGAATGGACATGGCTAAAATGGTCATTGATCTGAAACTGTTTGTCCACAAGTTAAATTTTAACTTGCTTATGGGGGAGGGTTCAACTATGATTAGTTCAATAAGGGTTTCCAGTTTATTTAACCCACCCTTGCACCCAAGTCTTTGTTTTTTTGAAAAAATGTGTGAAATGGACTTTAGAGCTGTTGCTGGGAAGAACAATTATCAGAAAAATATTAATAATAACATTAGCTCTTTAGAACATGATTTTCTTAATTTGCTAAATGACTGTAACATCAGGGTTATGAAGCCTGACAAGGGTGGGGGACTGATGTTTATGGATCACTATATTTACATTGAAAGTATGAACAAACACCTTAATACAGAGACGTATAAGCAGGTCACCATTAATGAGGTGAATCTAGCATATAAAAAGATTAGGTCCACGTTAGACAATTTATTTTTAGAAGGCTTAACCGACATGAAATTGCATCATTATTTATCGATGATTGCACCCAAGACACCAGCCCTTTTTGGCAACCCCAAAATTCATAAAACTATCAACAACCCCCCATTTAGACCCATTGTCGATGGCCGTGGATTGATTACATATAGTTGTGCTAAATGCATCGACAGTATTTTAAAACCATTAATTGAAAGTGAGCCCCAAATCTGTAAAGATTCTTGGGGTTTTCTTAAAAATATAAACAAGTTGAAATACCAGGCAAATGTGTGTTTCATAACAATAGATATTAAAGACCTTTACACTGTCATTCCTCAAAAAATAGGCCTAGTGTGGATTAGAGATTTTCTCTTTTCCAAAAAAGTAGAAGAAAATACAATATACTTGATCGAAACATTATTAGATATAGTATTGACTAACAATTTTATGGTCTTTGAGGGGCAATTTTATTTACAAAAATCCGGTGTGGCAGTGGGGTCACCATGTGGTGGCAGTTTCGCCATTGCCATCATGGCGCACTGGGAAAATGAGTTACTGTTCCCTAACCAGTTGTTTCAAGAAAACGTCTCCTGTTATACAAGATGCCAGGATGATATGTTTTGTATCTGGAAGGGGGATAAATCTCTAATACGAACTTTTATTAATAACATTACCCAGATGACCAACTTTCTAGAGTCCACGTATAATATAGAAGAGACCTCCATCAATTATCTTGACATTCTGCTAGTCAATGATAGAAACAATTGTAAGTATAAAAGTGTGATATACAGGAAACCGACTTACTCCAACACATTTTTGCATTTTTCTAGCAATCACCCTTACCATCAAAAAGGAGCCGTTGTTAAAGGCCAGATGGTAAGGGCTGCTAGAATGATCTCAGATGATTTAGATTTTGAGTTCGAATGTGAACATTTCCAAAACATGTTTACGAATAGAGGTTATCCTTCCAGCTTAGTGACCAACATTAAAAAAGAATTGACATATAAAAGAAGTGTTGGACACTTTAAACCTTTATTAAGAGGCCTAAGTTAACAACAAGTTGAAAACATCTTGGACCAAGAAATAGCTCCTAAAAGCAACAATGAAAATGATTACAAGACTAGTTTTTTATGTACATATTCATTGGATTATCAACTTATTAGAGACATTCTGAATAAAAACTGGAATATTATTAAAGAAGAACAAATGTTGATTAATGCTTTAGGAGAGAGGCCCCATATCACTTATAAGAGAGGCCAAAATTTAAAGTCCCTGTTAGAGAAAAAGAAAAAGCCACATTTTAACAGTCCTAAAGGAATGTTCAAATGTGGGGCTTGTTCCCAGTGCAAATTTATTATGGTGGGTAACAACTGTAGTATTAACAACAAGACATATATGGCTAATTTTAGATATAATTGTGACACTAGAAGTGTCACTTATGTAGCTTTATGTGGACAATGTAATGCTTATTACATTGGCAAAACAGAAAGAAAACTAAAACAGCGAATATATGAACATTGTTACGTCATAGGGAAAGGTGACACGAATAATGCACTGGCCAAACACATTTTGGAATGTCCTGGACAATATTTCAAATTTGCTGTTTTACAACATAGATCCAATGATATTAGAGGTGGACCATGGCAGATTTTATTAGAGATAGATGAGTTGATGTGGCAAATTAAGACAGGGGAACACATCCCGCCAGGCCTCAATGAGAATTTATCTATTAAATGTATATTGAAACTTCATGCTTTGAAGAGATGATTTTTCTTACTATTTTAATATATTTATATATATATATATATGCATATTGATGAGCATTTAATAATGCAAGTATGGTGGAGTATTTTTTATGACATGTATAATGTTTTTTTGTTTGTTTTAATGAGTGTATTCGGATTCCATTCACACTTAAAATGGAGTTTGTTTCAAGTTATATATATAGATTTTTTATTATTTTATAATTTATTATTTCTTTGGTATTTCACAATTAATATTATTTATTAATATTTATTTATATGTCTATCTATGACATAGCATCTATTATTGGTTGATGTGGTATAGTTATACCTACATACATATCTGCACTGATTAGTAAAGAGTTTTTTAACTGGTCATTTTAGCTCCATAATGCTAAATGAAGCATAAATTGTTTTGACCGCTCACCCCATAATATATACATATATATTTGTATATATTTTTATATTTTTATAACTTTATACTTTTATATTTATATTTTTGTTTGTGGATATATATAATCTTTGAGATGGTGTATTTCAAGCAATAATGTTATAGTTTTAAACCATATTTAATACACCAGGTTCTTTGAGCGAGATATCTAAGCACTTGAAAAAATGGCTTGTTTTTACAAGTAAAGTTACTCGCCCTTTAATAAATAATGTCAGGAATAACAATTGAATGATTTGTTTTTAATTGGTTTATTTAAAGGATGTTAATTGATTTTTTTCTTTTGTCTGAGGAAGGTGAGGCATTGTCCACACTGAAAGCGCTTACAAATAAATATTTTGTGTTTTTATTTTCTGCCAGCTCTCATTGTGTTCTTAACGCTTAGTTTTTTACTAGTTGGCATTCTGTAACTGTGTAATGCTGTAGTGTAATAAAGTAGTTAGATCGGTGTTCTAATCTCAGACTTGCTGTGTGTGTGTGTGTTTGTCCCCCTCTGCCTGAGGACTGAGTAATGCTTTTAGACTGCTCACACTCCATACAATTCTTATACCTACCTTTGGCAAGGCTGATGATGTCACCCATCTAAAAATACACCTCTGGGAGTGCTGTGTCCCAGTAATCTCGATAGCGCATTTTGTAACTGCATAATGCTGTATTGTAATAATGTAGTTAGGTCAGTGTTCTAATCCCAGACTTGGTGTGTGTGTGTGTGTGTGTGTGTGTGTGTGTGTGTGTGTGTGTGTGTGTGTGTGTGTGTGTGTGTGTGTGTGTGTCCGTCTGCCTGAGGACTGAGTAATGCTTTTAGACTGCTCACACTCCATACATTTCTTATACCCACCTTTGGCAAGGCCAATGATGTCATCCATCTACAAATACACCTCTGGGAGTGCTGTGTCCCAGTAATCTCGGTATCGCATTCTGTAACTGCATAATGACTGTAGTGTAATAAAGTAGTTAGGTCAGTGTTCTAATCCCAGACTTGCTGTGTGTGTGTGTGTGTGTGTGTGTGTGTGTGTGTGTGTGTGTGTGTGTGTGTGTGTGTGTGTGTGTGTGTATGTGTGTGCGTGTGTGTGTGTATGTGTGTGTGTGTGTGTGTGTGTGTGTGTGTGTGTGTGTGTGTGTGTGTGTGTGTGTGTGTGTGTGTGTGTGTGTGTGTGTGTGTGTGTGTGTGTGTGTGTGTGTGTGTGTGTGTGTGTATGTGTGTGTGTGTGTGTGTGTGTGTGTGTGTGTGTGTGTGTGTGTGTGTGTGTGTGTGTGTGTGTGTGTGTTTGTCACCATCTGCCTGAGGACTGAGTAATGCTTTTACACTGCTCACACTCCATACATTTCTTATACCCACCTTTGGCAAGGCTGATGATGTCACCCATCTACAAATACACCTCTGGGAGTGCTGTGCCCCAGTAATCTTGGTAGCGCGTTCTGTAACTGCATAATGCTGTAGTGTAATAAAGTAGTTAGGTCTGTGTTCTAGTCCCAGACATGCCAAGTGTGTGTATGTGTCTGCCTGCATAAGACAAGTACAGTGCTTTGTAGAGTATGCACTCTCTGTACAAATCGCATGACTACCTTTGTCATTCCTGCTGTTGTCACCCACCGATGTATACACGTGTAGGCATGCCGCAACCCAGTATTCGCCATAGCGCATTCCTAAATGTGTATTGCTGCAGTGTGATATGGTAAGGGTTTGTATACAGGACATGACAAGTGTGTGTTTGTCTGTCAGAGCCTGTGTAGAGGTGGCCGTGATTGTCTTACCATTGGACATGTTTGGGAGCGGAATTTGTAGTTTTCCTATATGGTGTCCATCTTATGACACATTGGCCACCTCACAAGGAGTACAGCTGTCAGTAAGCCATAGGACTGTGTTGGCAAGCCATACCCATACATCTGGCAAAAGGCCTGGTGAACAAAGTATGCAGCCCTACTAGTACCCGGTATATGACCCGCACCCATGTGCCATGCACAAACAAACTTGCCTGGGATATCCCACTATGGTGCTAGTACCATGCACATTGATGACAGATAGTAGGCATGGTGTGAATGCAGTGGCCTGCAGAGGACATGGCACCCTGTACAGCGGTACAATAGGCACATATATGTGGGCATTGTGCCTTCACTATGTTCCACAATGAATGCCTGCAACATATGTGGTGCCATCATATGTGATCCACAGAGGCCAGACAATGCTGTACACATGTTCCCTGTATGGACCCATGTCACTGACACCATGGAATACCTGTATCATACTATCAATGCAGGTGCAGGGTCGACCTGCTCTCTATAAGCAGGTTTCGCCACACCAGGCCAGTATTGGCATATCGGGGGATAACAGGCTGTGTACACAACATGTGTCTGCCAAACCAGGTACACTTGTACATGTCACTGTACAGTATTGTGGGACATGCACATCCCAGGCAATGTCCATGTGAAGGACTATCAAACACAGACATGGCATACGTTGCAAAGCTATGGCCATACACATTGCTAACCAGGATGTCAGGGCAGATAATGCAGTACCCATCTGTGTGGAACATTGCAGACACTACACCCCTGCACTGTACACCATTTTCAGGTGACATGATGCCAAGGATTACCCCACACCCAGCCTTGTAAAGCCATCTTGCACAGCCAACCACTACACACCCATGAAGCAATGCATACCTGCATGCCAGTATTGGCACCCTGTGTCTGCGTATGCGTTGTGATGCTCCCAACCACAGTCACTCCTAGTATAACCCTCATTGGCATACCAACAGATGTCAAGGACTTTCACATGCCCTAGCCCATAGAACCTCCAGATATCCCCTGTGGTGCATGTAGTCCTGTGCATTATGGCAGTGTGGCAAACTAAGTAGTTAGGTTGTGTATTTGTGGCCCTGGCAAAGAGTGTCAATGCGTGTCCATTAGAGAGTGTGGTTGTGGTGACAATGGCATCCATTCATGTGGACAGCCATGTGTGCCCCACCTAATGTATGTCTACTATATCTCTGTTGCAGATGTCACTCACCTGCACACATATATGTTCTTACAGCACACCAACATGTCGCCTTTGTGGCACATGTAGTAACGTCATACACATGTAATAGCAATGAGTAGTCAGTCAGAGGTTTGACCCTTGTATTGTTCGGCGTGTGGCAGATGATGCTTATGGTTAAGTCTCCAAGCCCTTCCCTGGTGTACTTTGCCTGTCCCACCCACACACTCTCTGTTGGATGTGAAGGAGTGCACCTGCACAGCAGCAGCATGTGTATTGTAAGTGATGGACATGGTAAGGTGATGGCCTCTGCACCTATTGCAGTCCTCCTCTAGCTGATTGCATGTGCTACAGCTGTGATGGTGTTTCCATAGCCATCCACATGATAAACACAGTACACTATCTAGGGAAAACATGTTGTTATTTGGCCAAGACAGTCACTGTGAGTGGTACCTGGATGTAGTGTTCTGACACGGCATCACAGATGATATCTGGATGTATCTCAATCATTTTCCACAGTGGGAAATAGCCTAAAGACAGGAGGGTGATGTGCCACACATGACTACAACATATACTTGTAGCTATGCTGCATTGAGACTACTGCCTGTTTAACATGTGTGTGGTAATGGCTATTCTGCATGTTATAATAGTGACATGACAGTACTCTGTTCATAAGAGACCCCCATCTGTAGGGCCATCTGTGAACTGGTCAGTGTGTGCAACCATTTGTTTCCTGTGTTACACAGTGAACACACATCTGTGCACAGCAGAAGCATGGTGTGAGGATTGCAGATGGTACATGATGATAGGGGTGTGTTACTGCCATCGCATCCCTGACTGGACATGTGTCACATGAGACAGTGGTATGACAGACACTGTCTGGGTTTTCCAGTGTCAAGCCAATAATGGGCAACTGTTCATAGCTGCGGTCACATGTCTACTACACATTGTACAGATGGCATGCAGTATATATGCATGTGTTATGCTCCCTCTGCAAATGTATGCCATCTGTTGTGTTGGGTTGATGGTGATATCTATGCGTACTGTTGTAGGTAATCCTGTATGCTGTTGAGTTGGGTTGATGGTGTTATCTATGCATACTGTCATAGGTAATCCTGTATGCTGTTGTCTATCACTAAGCCATATATGGGTTTAAACTGCAACACCATAGGCTGAATGGGTTGGGAGGTCAGCACATCTAGGGCCCAGCCTTAGACATCAACCTCTGTTGGCTCTGCACCACCTTCTGGTGGCACCACCACTGAGGATGGAGCATGTCCCCCCACTGGAAGCAGGACCAGACAGGTACATGTCTGCTGTCGTGCGGTCCCAGATGTGTTGCGTTGGGGGCTCACTAAGGGGTTCCAAAGCCAGATACGCCAGCTCAAGGATGGAGTGTCACATTTACAGGGTGATGCTGCCCCTCCTGGACAGTCCCCAGCACTGCCTCCTTTGCAGCTGTTTAGGTGCAGTGGCAGTTGCCCATGGCTGGGGACCTCCGTCCCACTGTTCCCATGGGCTTGTGAATGCCGAACACCCATCCCCCTCCAGGGTGTATCCCCACCACATGTGTCATATACCAACCCTGTATGCTGTCTTTTCTGTGATCCTACCTATCCTCCACGGCCATACCTACACTCCTTCCCCTACATCCGACCCTCACCTATAGAAACATAAGGCCAATCGGCTTCTAGGACAACATCTGCCCTATACATAGCTGTCCATTACACACACGTGCCCACTGGACACATGAAACCCTTGTAATACGCATCACAACATACTCCTGTTATCCTCATCCCTGTCCCTCAGGCGCATGATCCTGGTATGCACATCACTCCTACATGGTCCAGGTACACGTGATGAGGATGACCCCATTGTACACACAGCACTACTGGTCCCTCTATGGTTACCCCATTTATCTTTACCATGATGATGATGTTGCACACAGCACCTTGCAAGAGTACTGTTCACACATAATGATTGGACAGGATACTGTTGTGTTAATGTACATTACATGCACAGAGTGATGTATACGGCCAATGTACAACTATTTGTGTGTATGAATGGCACATATCTGTCTGGGGGAGTCTTGAGATCACATAAAGCGACACCACTACATAATACAGGCGTCACTGGTGTTTCCCATTTCATTCATTTGTAATGCTTTGTTGCCACATGGTATGTTCCTGATATATCTCTATATATGTATGTACCTATATGTTGGACATAAACACTCACATATACATCTACATGATGGGATACATTCCTATACTGTTGAATGACTGTGCTGTATGATATGTTTGTGGCACTGTTCGTTGTCTGTATATCTGCCATGGCGTATTGGTAATTCATATTAGCTGTGTGCACAAGGTCCTGGTTCCGACCCTTGCAAAGGATGTTTATTTGACTGCAGGGCAGAACAAGCCCATTGGATACGGAGGGAGTAAGGCACATTAAAGCAGTTGGGAGCGGGTATGCGTGGGTTTGCGTGGTTTTAAGCACTGCTGACCTCTAGTTACAGCTTCTTACACTCGGTTAGTCTCTACATTGCTTTACCAGTGCAATACTTGCATACTGGTAGCCAAACCCGCTTACACCCGCTCGCTCCCGCACTTGCAAATGCACCAGCATTGGTGCTTGCATCTGTCACTCACACCCCTGGGTGGGAGCGAGGACCACAATATTACCTTGTGATGCCTTTTACATCAGACTACATGACTACAGTATTGGGAATGGCTGCCCATTAGGCGACGGCATGGCATTTGACTGTTCGGAATCAGCGCCCTGTCCAGTGAATTAATCATATTATTTGTGTGTTCCTCATACAATCTGCTACTACCTTGTGATGCCTATTACATTGGATTACATGAATACAGTAACGAGAATGGCTGCCCATTAGGCAACAGCATGGTGTTCGACTGTACGGAATCAGCGGCTTGTCCAGTGAATTAATCATATTATTTGTATGCTTCTCATACAATCTGCTCCCATCTGGCTGATACTTGGGAACCAAGACTCTTCAATACAGACAAGTAGTTGGGGTTTGGGAGCCACATCCATCGACCGAGTCATACTACCGCATACCTATTATAGGTTTGCCACCTTTTCAATTGGCCAAGGAGGGACTTTAGGGTTAACACCTGTCCCACTTTGCGAGGGACAGTCCCTCTTTAGGCAGTTGTGTCCTGCGAAAATAATCAAGACATAGCAAATGTCCTGATTACAGGACAATATTATATTCTACGTTTCATTAATAGTTGCATAAAACAGTTATTTTATATATGAAACTTCTATATGTTATGTGAAGTAGCATAAGCAATTCAAATAGAATAAGCTTTTATTTGTGCAAATAAGTATAATTCTGTACTATGCATGGCTGTAGGTATGTTTTGTCTGGGAAAGTCTGACATTTCTACCAAACATGTCCCACTTTGGCCATTTGGAAAGGTGGTAACTCTATAGGACCTGTATGTAGAGACGTCAGATTTTGCAGGGCAACACATACCCACAGCCAGTAGAAAGGAGAGTACTTCACTGTTTTGCCTAAATAAAAGGTTATTCTTGTAGCATTATAGTTGCTTATACTGTTTCTTATAACATTTAGGTGTTTCAGATACAAAATAATTGTTTTATGCAACTATTAAAGACATTATAGGAAATCTTTGCCCTAAATCACAGGACATTTGCCATAATTACAATTATTTTGCAGGACACAACTACCCAAAGGGGAGTGTCCCTCGCAAAGGTGGACAGGTGGTAACCACAACCCTATTATTCTATCATCTTTCTAAGGTAGTCAGTCGAACATGTGCTTTCTCTCACTAGCAGACCTCTCATACGAATGGGGAAGAATGAACACTGAATCAGGGACACTGCATAACAACCTCAGGGACACATTTAGAAGGTTGGTGCTATTAACCTGACACATTGACGGACCCAGAGCACATATGTATTCATACACATTGTCTGAGATACATGCTGTTTAAGACTTTTACATGTTGTCATTATTCATTACGTGTATTCTGCCACCTTTCCTCCTAATATCACTAGTTCTAGGAGGGGTTAGTTGGGACTGTGTTAGATTCTGATTCGTAAACACGGACTTCCCTGGTAATCAGGTACAGTTCAATGATATGGTCCCTATGTGTTCCCCCAATGGTTTACGGGCTACCCAGTAGATGTGCTTTTAAGGTTTGGGAGGTATGAGCATCTGCTATACCCACATCGGAATATTGCTTACATCCATGGGGTGGTCCTAATATGTCTCTGCCAGCCAACACCTGCACGCCTAGGCCCATAATCACATACCCATAGTTCCCCTACCTGCCACTCCTCTACAGCACTCATCCTTACTGTGGGTGCATGTGTGGTATGAACACATCCCTACAAACTGCCCACTCTCCCTGTGTCGGGACACATGTCATATGTTGTGCCAACCCATGTGTTATCAGGCTTGCACAACCTACTGTTGCATGTACAGCTACATCCTGGTGGCAACAATCTTTACAGGCCTTGGCTGGAAAAACAAAATTTTTGGTGTCACACAAGGGACATCGCTGTCCATGTTTAAAGTGTAGACCTTAAAGATCTCTCCCACTGGTAGTTTCCTGCCGGTGGTCTCAGAAGCAGTGGTGTATTTACCTTTATTGCGTGTCTGTATGTCTCACCGGCCTAACTGGGGGGTGGGAGGTAGATGTTTGTTTATTGGACCTCCCACCAACATATACCCGGTCTGAACATATGTTACCCGTAACTACTTTAACATAACCTAGGTATATACATGTGTATATTTACTGTAACATATATATATATATATATATATATATATATATATATATATATATATATATATATATATTTACATTAATATATACAGATATATCTGCATATGTATGCATACATACTTATCTTTCATGACATGGTAGGTAGACCTGGGTAATACCCGTTCATCTTTGGGCCATCCTGACACGGATGACTTGGACTACGAATGGGCAGATGTTGGGCGAATGCTCTGACCACTGGTAGGGTTGCCACCTTTCCACTTGGTATAACTATCAACACTACAATGGAATACGGGCACGGGGTTTTAAATGTCATTTGCTCGAGGGACGAGGACTCAATATTCAGCTACGTACCTTTGTGTTTACTTTTTATTTTGGTTTTCGCAAAACTGTTTTGTATGCTTTGCATACATTTCAATATCCACAGACACTGACAGGAGTGATTACTATTAGAGGCAGGCTGTACTAGTCAGCGTTTTAGGTTGCGCATATGCAGCCGACATGTTCTCGCCTCCGTGCAGCGCTTGGATACGCCCCCTGCACTCGCGCACGTTTCCTATGCATGTGGCCATTGCGGCAGCGCGCCTTCATTAATATGCATGTGGTGCTGCTGCACCATCTCTACGCCACCTGGTTGGCACAAGGCTAACGCCGTCCTTGCGCCGAGCTTCATGAATCCCGGGGATTGTTTGCCACTTGCTGTCACTTGTCAACATATAATGTTAATTTAAATTTAAACATATATTAGCCAAACATATGCTGTATATTCATATAAAATATAAACATTAGCATATACAGTTATAAAACCTATATGAATGTTTGCCACTACACATTTTCAGTGGCATGCTCAATAATATTTGTGCTACTCACATGATTATACTTAGAATACCTAGCTACACTTGTGTGGCTTGTGTATGGAAGTACTCTGCCATTGTATATATCCTGTGGGATCTATCAAAGGTTGTTAACGACATCCCTGATGTCTTAACATACGTACAAGTTAAGCAATTGTTAAGTATTTGATTGCGTTATGTGTACGAAGGAAACAATACTTCTGGTGGTTATGTCAGAGTCCACACCTATCACAACTCAGAAATATAGAGAAGAGTCAATGACACCTGGACAATCATTCCAATAATAGTAATTAAGTGATGAAAATAGTAAAAAAAAAAAAAGTAATTTTTTTCAGCAAACCACATGTTGTAATTAGTGTGTGACTGTTCATAAATGCTGTGTATGCATGTGACAAAATACAAAAGGACATTGCACCTACACAAAGGATGTGTCACTTTGACCTATATATAAACAGAATAATGATCTAATATACATATTAGCAGTTGTCTAGCTTTAGTAGAAGTGGCAAGCGTGTATGCAACCACCACCCCCTGAAAAAAAAAATTAATTTGGAAGCATCATATGAGAATGTTTTACAAATGTGACAATGCACATTTGAATGGATGACATCAACATTGTTTTAATGGGGTGATGTGTCTGCCAAAATGGAATGAAAATGATGGGAGAGCCTACTACCACCATAAAGTTACACATCATATATGTTGGGAGAGCCTACTACCACCATAAAAGTACACATCATATATGATGGGAGAGCCTACTACCACCATAAAGTTACACATCATATATGAGGGGAGAGCCTATTACCACCATAAAGTTACACATCAATATGATGGGAGAGCCTACTACCACCATAAAGGTACACATCATATATGATGGGAGAGCCTACTACCACCATAAAGGTACACATCATATATGATGAGAGAGCCTACTACCACCATAAAGGTACACATCATATATGATGGGAGAGCCTACTACCACCATAAAGGTACACATCATATATGATGGGTGAGCCTACTACCACCATAAAGTTACACATCATATATGAGGGGAGAGCCTACTACCACCATAAAGTTACACATCATATATGTTGGGAGAGCCTACTACCACCATAAAAGTACACATCATATATGATGGGAGAGCCTACTACCACCATAAAGTTACACATCATATATGATGGGAGAGCCTACTACCACCATAAAGTTACACATCATATATGTTGGTAAAGCCATTTCTACTTTGAAAGAGGAAGACACACACACACACACACACACACACACACACACACACACACACACACACACACACACACACACACACACACACACACACACACACACACACACACACACACACACACAAACAAACACACACACACGCTATTCACTGCTGGATTCAAACCACCTACCTATCATCTTACAAAGTCTAGAGAATACAGTATCAATAGCAAGTTCCACCACACAAGTCTTATTCCAACAATGAGACAGTGCACTTTTGAAAGCATTATATTATATTATGTGTGTTGCACAAAATGGATGTTGCCTAAGAATGCAAGAAATTGATGAGGGGTTCTCTCCCGGTGTAAATATGTCTCCTAAGTAGAAGTACACAGAATGGATCTTTTGATGGAACCAATTCTGCATGACAGTTCAGACACATACAGAGAGTTATTTAAGCAATGCTGGAGTCAAACCAGCTACCTATCTAGTTACACAATCTAAAGAACACAGTATCAACCACAAGCAGGAGAAGAGAAATCTGACTCTAAAGTGTGCACTCTTGTATGGATTTCCTCAACATTGTGTTACAGAGAAGATGTTTGTGATAAAACTGGGAGAAAGTGATAGGAAAACCCTTTCCCAGTTTAAGTGCTTCACCTGAGAGGAAGTGCGCATCTGATAAGTAGTGCTGAAGCCATATTTACTTAATATAAGATACACACAACAGTTCAGCACTGTTGGAATTGAACCATCTGTCTACTGAGTTATACAGTCTGGAGAATACTGTATTAACAGTGAATGCTGCAGCAGAAGTCTGATTACAATACTGAAATAGTAGATATTTGAAAGGAAGACATCAGTGTGCTGCACATAATGTGTTTTGGCTTAAAAGTGCAACAGAATGATGGGGAGCACTCTACTAGTTTATACATATATATATATATATATATATATATATATATATATATATATATATAGAGATATCTTGTAAGTGGAAGTTTACACAGTGGATCATTTGCAGTTGAGACATATACAAAACAATCATAGAATGTAAGCAATGATGAAGATGAATCAGCTACCTATCCAGTTGTACAATCTAGAGAATACAGTTTCCACTGCAAGAGCCACATAATTAACCTGTCATGCTCTGAGCAATAAGGTGTTTCCAAGTAGGTGGGGTAGAAGAATATAAACATGATTAAGGCATAGTCAGGACAATGACGGGTTAATATTATATATGTACCCAACAGTTGCAGGGATAATGGTAATATAAAAAATATGAAATGATTCTTTGACATAGTTCTGGATTCAAACCTTTGATACTATGCAAAAATTAGTCTATGGACAAAGGAATTATCTTAACACACTGCATTGGCACTCTTAGCAAGAATGTTAAAATCACTTAATTGAAGGGGCAGTGATAAAAGACTGAAACAAGTAATGACAACTGTAACATTCCATAAGGTTTACACTACCTCAAGCATCCTAATAACTGTCTCACAATAGTGATTTTGCTCTGTATTTATATAACACAACAGGGTTAAGCAAGTCTGTTCACCAGTTTTGCCATAATACATGAAAGGCCATTTTCCATTACTCCGCACTGGTGCATGATGCCAAACTCCATGTAAATGCTGAGGACAAAAACTGAAGGCTTTTCGTATTTGTCATTTCTGCCCATATGTGTTGTATGTGATTGCATTTTTTGACCAGATTAAATCTGTAAAAGGGGGTTTGATAGGACATTGGTGAAACTGGAGGGGGGGGCAATCAGAGGGTAGGACAGAGGGGAAAGAATAGAGGAATGTGCAGGATGGTCATGGGAGAGCACAATAGCTATCTACTTCATCACAACATAAATATAGACTTGTAAATATAATTTGATGAGCTTAGAAAGTCAGCACATCAGGGCTGGGTGACAACAACAGAATAGTGTTGTATGGCCAACTGGACCAAGGGATGTGTGTTAAGTAGACAAATAGGTGAAGCAGACAGCTGTATATGGTGTGTATTTTTTTTTTTTTGTGGGGCAGATGCAATTTTTTTTTTTTTTTTTTGCAGAGAGAGGACTTTTGGGGAAAGTACATAGGCATAAAAGGGTTAAGTAGGTAGAGTAGATAGGTTATGTGGCAGGCAGAGACATACAAGACAGAAAGGGATGGTGATGGACACAGATGGTTCAGGGACAGCATGATTGGGGATAGGTAGTGGACATCAGGAGCATATCCATATCCAGAACAAGCACAGTGAGAATCTCGTCCTCACTCTCACAACTTCTATTACAATTGCCTGTTTCAGTTCCCCAAGTTAGTGCTGGATGTGGCATTGCTTTTGCAATTTGATGCAGGACCTTTTCAGGTCAACTGATTCTGGCACCAAGACCCCTCTCCATGATTTCTTCCATGAGCACTGTCAGCTCCTGTTGGGTGACAGAATCACCACCTCCACTCGTACTACTCCTGGAGGGTACCACTGCACCAGCAGCCAGAGCAGAGTTTCCTAACACAGGTGGAGCAGGTAGTGCAGGAGTGATGGGGGCATCACTGACACATTGTCACCCAGATGTGCTGGGTGTCTGCATTGTCTGTGGTGGTGCCAGCGCAGCCACTTGTGGAGGTATGGTGGGCCAAACTATGGTGGTCAGTTTAGCTCCCTGTATTGATGGTCATTCATGTTGCAGCAATAGTGTTTCCACTAAAACAAATAAAACAGACAGAAAGAGACACAGGTTTGTGGGAGACAAAACATAGATATCATCAATGCCATATTACAATATTATTTCAATACCTAAACAAATATGAAACATAACTATGTGCACATTTGTCTTATCCAGATATGATGTGAAAGCATAAGATATTTCAGTCTCAGTGCTATTAAAATAATATACAAACAGTTATGTGAGTATGCTCTGTTGGATATATGCATTCCAATTAAATACATCCACTTACAACAATGGAATGTTTAATACAATTTAATATCGCAATAAATAATTTATACATTGTACCCTGTAATAATAGCTAATTTCTGCTGCTGGTAATTGAACCCAAAATCAGCTAAGTTGGTATTGATGGACTTATTGCTTAATGCAATCATTAAGCACTATTGAAAGAAGCATATATGCTAGATATACAGGTTAGGCATTCCTACTTATACTGACATGGATAAATGCCCTCAAAAGTATGATCAGACTTGCATTCATAGCTAATACATTCTTAACAAATGCCACTTTGAGGTGAGACAGTCTCTCCAGATGCAGTTCTCTGTTCAGGGAAATAGTTTCAGCAACTGTATAGAACAGAAAAAAGACAAGAAACAGAAGTATAATGAAGAAATGTATTTACTGGCAAATCCATGCTATATATTGACTGGTGAGAGTTCATAATACTTTCACAACGCAGGGATATTTGCAGTCCTACATTTATCCCTCCATTAAGTCAGGACATCCCTCTTGCACCTTTTTATGTCACTGTAATAGTGACACCAGTGAGTGGACAGCCTTGACCAAACCATTCAAACTTCAGCCTTGTACTGACACCCAGTATAGTCCCCTGCAGAGACCTACATCTATAATACTTGAAGGCAGCTCAAAATAAATTTTAGATTTTTTGCCTTCAGACATAAACCACCATTGTATATGGCCAACCTGAGATCTAATGCAGAAGTTGGAAAAAATGTAAGTAAAAATAAAAAAATTCTAGGGTATATCTAGCATTGAACAGAGCAGTTATGGCATTAACCTGACACATTCATCTTTTTAATACCGTCTTGCTGTGTTACAACTTGCATTTCAGTTACATGTCATCAGCTTTCAGGTAATTCCAGTTATTGAGAAAAGGGATACACAGCAGGTGACATTAACTCCTTTTTGACATAGCATATACATGTAATGATGACATACTTTTAAAAGGAAAATATTATTATCATGATTACTACTTGGGAGATGTGGCTAAGTAATCTAACATATATTCTACACTGGATATAAAAAGTTTACACACCCTTGTTAAAATGCCAGGTTTTTGTGATATAAAATAATGAGACCACGATAAATCATCTCAAAACTTTTCCCACATTTAGTGTGACCTATAACCTGTACAATTCAATTGAAAAACAAACAAATCTGTCAGGGGAAAAACATATAAAATAAAAAATGTACAATAAGCTGGCTACATGAGTCTGCACACGCTTAAACTAATACTTTGTTGAACCTTTGATTTAATTACAGCATTCAGTCTTCTTGTTTACACACCTGTCATCAATTAAAGAGACACTGATTAACCACAAATAACTGTTCAGTTCACATAATGTGTGTCAGTACTTAATCTGCCACCACAAGTAAATAATAATAATAGTCTGGGCTTGAACCCACCATTACTTCTGCTGTTGCTGTTAATCCAATGTATTTGCAGCTTGTGCTACAGAGGGAGGTAGCTAAGATGCATTTTTTACACTAATTACTGTCACTGCTAGTGACTACTGAGAGTCAACAGTCTGCAATGCCAAGTGCCATGCAAAAGATGAATAAAAAAATAAATAAAAGATACTAAAGTATATCTATGAAATGTTTTCTCAATTTGTTTTTATTTTATAACATGAAAATATGCACATTAAACATCAATACTTTCCCACAATCAGCACTCTGTCCAGATTTGAAAGTTGAAACCATGGCATTAACATGACATATTTGAGAATATTTTCACTATTTGCCTCATATACAGGTATATTATTTAGAAGAAAAGTAGATTACATATACTCAGGCTTTAACACTGCATTACTTTATACCAAGAGTCCAGTATACAACATTTTATTACAGTTGTTTATAATTTCTCAGCAGATGTGTAGATGAATGGGGTATTTGCAACAGTTAAAATAATAATTACTGTCACAATAGTAACATGTTTTCAGTACTGCAATGTTTTCTTACCCTTCTTTTGTGAACAGTATTCTCTTTTTTAGGCTTTTCTGACATAAATACAATGTTATTTGGATTTTGATTATATGTTTTTGAACATTTGACTACTATGTACTTTTTATGAATTACAGAGAACTTTTTGCTCAGAAGCACAGTTGGGTTACAACCATTTAGATATAAAACTGCTATAAAGGTTATTGTCCAAGTTGGTCGATATAATCCCTGACTTTTTGGTAACTCTATTCTTCCTGACACCCCCCAGCAAGTGTACATCAAAGTAGCAGCAGTGTGAAACAATTAATTATTCCTGCAAACAGCAGGAGAACAAAACACTTAATTATTCCTGCAGTAATACTAATATGTCACACTTGCAAGTCCTTAGCAAGCAAAACTTCTCAATGTTCGTTTTTGTACAGCTAGGGTGTGTGCCCAGCATCCTATAGGTCTTCACACCATGTTTACATGGCCAGCACCTCATACAAATTGTGTGCTGATGAGTTGACACCTGATTTGCATATTACAGTCCTGGCAAGGGTCAATCTGCACTATATACACTCATTGTTTTGGTAAGGCACTTGTATCATAATAGTGGAGATTGCTTGGATCCACAGATTTTGATACTGCATTTTCCCTGCTGTAATTGAATTTTTTTGGTATTTTCATACAGACTCTGTAAAGTTATGTGATGTTTATTTACAATACGTGTTTTAAACATTAGTGATGCTTTCTATTTAGCATAGCATTAGGTGATGCCTGCAGTTTGTCAATATGTAGAATGTATAGCAGTTGGTTTAAGTATCCTCAGGTAATGTTATATCTATTTATAGCACAACTTCACTGAAAATATGAACATGTGACAAAACATTGTTATATGAATAGTACCAATGACAAGGTTACATTGTAGTCCAAAACCTGTTTTAAGCCTGCTACATATGCCTGACATCAACAGGTTATCCCAAATGATAAACATTTAACTTCCTACATTTTATTTCATATAGGGATAACCTGTTGATCTCAGGCATATGTAGGAGGCTTAAAACAGGTTTTGGACTACAATGATGATAATGTGCTTTCATACGAAGCCATGGTGGTGCAGCTGTTAGCGTTGTCAGCTCACAGCAAGAGGTTCTCCCGTTCGATTCTCAGCTGGAGTGCCTTCTGTGTGGAGTCTGCATGTTCTCCCTGTGGTCAAGTGACGTTAAAGACATGCAGGTAGGTGTGTGTATGAATGGGCATTCCTTCATTGAAGGTTGGGTGTCTGGCTGGCAATATTGCACTGTAAAAATCCACTGCCAGTCATGAGTAGACCACAGTTCCACTGTGGTGACCCCTAACTGGGAAAAGCCAAAAGTCTTATTGATAATGTGCTTTCACATTCTTGCCTTCCTTACTAGATGTTTGTCATTGCTTCTAATGTAAACATGTGTGTGCGTGTGTGTGCATGCGTGTGCGCGCCTGTGTGTGTGTGTATGTTTTTGCTTTTGGATGGGGGAGTTTCTTGTGTATTATGTGTGTAGTCCTAGAGATCCATAAGTTGGTTTCTCTTGATGATGCCTGAATACAGTCATATTTCTTTTATTGCCAGTCACTTTGTTTAATTTTGTGACACATATGCTTGTTTTTTTCATCACATTCAAGGAAATGGTTCCCAATAAATCTGTCCCATGTGCTAACTTCCCAAGAAATCTGGCTCATGTGCTATCTTTACCCCCCCCCCTCACTCCCTAAAGGGCCAATATCTATACAGAAAGAATGCAAAGTTCCTGTAATCATGGCTGCACAGGTAAAAAACACACTCTCCAAAGCCAAGAACACAGCATTCATGGGACCTGACGACATCCCAGGCTGCATTCTGCATGAACTACAGAACAAACTGGCACCCCACCTAAGTACCATGTTCAATTATAGCCTCACCTCAGGCTTTGTGCCCACTGAATGGCACACAGTGATGGTTATCCTAGTCCACAAAGGGGGATCCACCACATGCCCCAGGAACTACCGCCCCATTAGCCTGATGAGCCCAGTCTGCAAGGCGATGGAACGTATCATCATGGAACTTATAAACAAAGACATTGGTAATCTCCAAACTCTGGAACCCACCCAGTTCGGGTTTGTAAAAGGCAGATCATGTCTCCTAAACCTGATAGACTTGGTTGAAGCATTCACCAAAGCCATAGATGAAGGTAAAGTGGTTCACACAGCCTATATAGATCTCACCACCACCCCCACTCTGGAATTATAGATAAACTCACTAAACTAGGTAGAAATCCCTATGTCACAAGATGGGCTGCCAACTGACTCACTGACAGAACCCACTCTATGAAAGTAGCAGACTCCAAATCCGACTTCAGACCAGTGACAAGTGGAGTATCACAGGGTTCAGTCCTGGGTCCTCTCCTGTTTGATATTTACTTCTCTGAAGTACAGGCTAATACAGAAGGTCTTTGGCTAATGAAGTTCACAGATGACTGCAAACTAGGAGCCATAATCAAAACTCCTAACGATGTGGACCTCCTACAAAAGGGCCTCAGTGAGACTGATGCCTGGTGTCAAAGCCATGGCCTCAACCTCAATACCAGAAAGTGCATTGTCATCCCTTTTGGTAAAAACTCTGTACCCATGAACTACCACATAGGCGCTAGTCCATTTAACACTGAAAGTGTGATAAGAGACCTTGGGACACAGGTGGACAGTAGTTCTCCTTTGATAATCACATCACCACAGTAGTCAGGAAATCCTTCTATGTGGCACATTTCATTATGCAAGGTTTCTCCAGGAAAAAAGAGGTAATTGTCCCCCTCTACTCATCACTATTTAGACCCATTATAGTGTACAATGCCCATTTTGGTATGTACCTCACAAGACATCTACAACAACTGGAAATACCGCAGAAATACCTCACAAAGAGGATTACTGGCCCTATGCAGACCATCTCAAAAAACTCCAGCTTTACTCTGTCACATATCGTCTACTCAGAGGCGATCTCTGCCTAACATACAAAGCTATATCAAACCCAGAGCTGTTGGACATGCTCCACTTAATAAAATCCTAATCCCTCTGAGCTACACGCTCTAGGGACCTAAACCTTGTCACCACAATAAACAGAACAGGCTGGAGGGATAGATTCCTGTCCCAGAGGCTTCCCATACTCTGGAACAAACTACCTATCTGTATCAAACAAAGCTTCTCATTAGCAATATTCAAGAAAAATCTTGATGATTGGATGGGAAATAGGAAATTCACCCTTGGGATCACTTCTGTGGCTCTGCTCGACAGGGGCAAAGGAAAATAATTTTCTTGGGTGTTGAAAGCCAGGGTACCTTTTTGTCTAGGCTTACATAGGCTCTAGGGCCAATAGCCTAGTACCTATCTATGAACCTATGAACCTATGTAAACCACCATTTTCAGATGCTGAGAATGAAGTGATAGTGCAAGCACTCCACTGACATGGCTCACACATATTAGAGAAAGTCAAAGCTAACAAGTCCTTCCATTGTCAATGATGTCAATGCTGTTGGTGGCCATGGCAATGATTATGGCTAAATCTGACATTGGGCCAGTGACATGACAACCAAAGCTAGCATAAGAAGGGAGTTATACTGGTAGTATTCCTGCTACCAGACCATCACTGACTGAGATGTAGAAGTTCTTGTTCACTGAAAGTGATCTCTACAGCTCATTTAAGGGTATCTGAATAGTGGTTGACACAGATGCTAAGGTGGAGGATGACCATAGAATATCTACTGGTGATGCTCCAGGTATGCCATATTAATACTTATCTTTTATACAGAGCCTGAGAAAGAGAGAGAGAGAGAGAGAGAGAAGGAGGAAGGGAAGGAATGTGGAAAGAGAATAGATGGAGATATAAGTGTATAAGATCTTTCAGTTCAGAACTGTTCGGCTTCAATAAGGTTATATGTATAAGATCTTTCTTAATACGCAGATGCAGCTCATGTTTCTATTTATTTTGCCATTTGCATTATAATGCTTATCATTCCTCTTTCATCCTCATTTGGTCTGTCTAGGCACATCTAGTACTGAGTTTCACAATCACCTGCAAAATGTATTCCCGATACCCTTTTTTATACCAGTGCTATATAGAAAGTTTATTTATGTCTCCATTCATTCCTTTTTTAAATGTACTTGTGGCTATTATTGCTTAATTTCAGGTTTTCTTATCATAAGTTTGATCAGTTTTACTTCTATTTTTCTGTTTGTTGTGTTTATTGACAGCATAACTAAGAACCAACACTGAAACCAGAATCAAAACGTAAGGTCCAAGTGTTCAAAGCAGGTCCACACCAAAAAAGCATATATAATCCTTTATTAAAAGATAACAATCTACTCTGTTAATCTCTCTCTCTCTTTTGGCTTTTTTCCCGGTTAGGGGTTGCCACAGTGGATCATCTATCTGCTCATGATTGGCAGTGGAGTTGTAAGGTGTCGAGTTGTCAGCCCAGCGTCCAACCTTCCACGGAAGGCGCACACACATGCATGCACTCATGCCTAGGGCCAATATTAGAGTGTCCAATCTACTCTGTTAATAAAGGATTATATCTGCTTTTTTGGTGTGGACCTGCTTTGAACACTTGGACCTTACGTTTTGTTGTGTTCATTACTTGTCATCAGCACTATGGAACTTCTACCACCTGAGTATCAGTAGCCTCTGATGATGATGACAGTGATGAAGGGGCACAGTCTGGGGATGCAAAGAGTAAGTCTGACACTGAGGCTATGGCTCCGACATACTCTGCCTAGAGTTTGGAAACAATCATATGCATACCCATACATGCATAAGCATACTTGTTGTATGCATCCCCATGACACTGAGCCATCAAAGATATCACAGGGTAAGGGTGACACAATTGATCAGGATAGTGTGGTCACTCCAGTTGCAGGACTGCCTAAGTCTCTATGTAGCCATTGTGAGGGTAAGTACCACACAGGTGTGTTGTAGAGGTCCTTGGAGGAGTCTGCTGTCTGCCCTCCACCTGATGTTGGTGTGTCAGTAGGTGCCATGCAACATATGTGCAGGTTTGTCATGGACATACAGGCATATTCCACAAGAGTCTCAGAAGTGATAGTCTGAGCACTGCATGTTGTGCGCATGTTGTGCATTCTGACATGTGAGATTGCCTCAACTGTGCGGATGTAATGGAATGTCTGCTAATGGACAGTTAGCATCCACATGGTCAGGCAGAAGCTACACCATCAGGTGTCAGCCAGTGTGGCATTGCTAGATCTCACTCATGTAGTGACACTATTTCCACGGCTGTATTAGGGACTGAAGTTGTCCACACCCAGGAGTGGTAGGCCACATGTTCATGGTCATGGACATAGTCACAATTACAGCTCATCCAGCAGACATCATTCACATTCAGGTAACACCTCAACTTCTATCCAGGATCATGGAACTAGCAGAGGTAGTTCTCATAGTTAGAGATGGTGAGGGTGAAATGAGTAATGTACCATGCATGGTTGACACCTGTCTGAAGTGCCAGGATGTAGTGCTGTCACAGTACTTTGATTGTGTTCATGCAAACTCACACATGTTAAAATTCATCTTAGCCACACCACCTCATACACATATACACACTTACACACACACACACACACACACACACACACACACACACACACACACACACACACACACACACACACACACACACACATACACACACACACACACACACACACACACACACACACACACACACACACACACACACACACACACACACACACACACACATGCATGTGTATAAACATTACTAATGAATGACACATTCTGTTGCTAGTGGCCATGGCAATGAGCACTTGCTAATCAACTGGTTTCTCAATCATACACACTCGCTTCTTTGGTGTCAGGCTTGCCCTCCTGTACCCCTCCACTCCCACCCAGGGCAAATGAAGATGACTGTGCCCTGGCCTTTGCACATTTTTTTCTGACTTAACATTGAATATGTCTGATGCACAGAGTGGACAGTTAATGCTTGGCAATTCAAATGCTAGCTTTAATCGAATTTATGGCAATTTTTTTTTAATAATTCCTTTTCCTCCCCAGTTGTAAATGATTTGTTATATAATTTTTGATCCTCACTGTATTCATTTTATTATGCATTCCATTGCAGTCCTACTCCATAGTAATAGTGCTTGCTCAGCTGGTAGTGGAATTTATGGTAAGATTGCCCTGATCACTGTAGGGTATCTACGTGAGGCAACTGCAATGTTTGATGCACGGTATTGAAAGAATCGTATATTTGTGCTGCGTATATCAGTCATGTGCTACTGCTGAAATTCCTCTATAGTTGAGCCATTAGCATCTAGGTTTTCAATTAGTTGGCGAGTGTGTGCCCCATCTTTTGCCTCTTATTAAGAGACATGGTATATTTCACACACCAGCATCTGGCAGGATCATCCACAGCTTCTGTTTCTTCCGCAGACTGCTCCTCTGTAGCTTCTGGCCCTGCCTGTACTGCTGGAAACTGCATCTCTTGGTCTTGTTATCCTTGCAGCTGTATCATGACGATTATATTGTGCAACATGGCATAGACTGTGAGTGTTTTGGCCAAGGCACCTGGGTCATACTGCAAGGTGCATCCAAATTTGTCTAAACATAAGAACCTTGATTTGGGTAAATTGAATACATGCTCTATAATATTCTTAGTTAGAGCATGTGCATCTTTGTAGCCTTGTTCAGTGGGATTGTGTGGCTCTCTCGTGGCTGTCAGGGCCAAAGGTTTCAGTACATAAGCCACATATCCAGCAGATGCCCTTGTGGAAAGTCACCCTTAGCAACCCTTATAGGTGTGTTATATGTGTGAGTCAAGAAAACTGCCAGGGTTACCTGCACACACATAGTTGATGATCCTTGGATATTATGGACCACCTAATAGTTGATGGAGTGATAGCCTTTCCTGTTGATGTTTTTCTTTCCCTGTTTACCAGCTGGGGGGTTTATTTCTATGGGTGTGTAGTACATGGCCCCCTGAACCTGAAGGAAGTGGTCTATGGCATAGACTTGCTGCATGATTGTTGCTCTCTCCTATGGGATATGTGGAAACCAAATGTAACCCCTATTATGTTATAGCATTGCATTTAGAAATTGATGCTATAGTCTGGAAGCGAAGGCTTGTGACACATAATATATCCCCTATGGGTCTCTGAAAAGTGGCTGTAGGTAGTATATGTAATGCTCATATATCTTGGTTTCCACTGGGATGAGCTCTCCATGATTTCCCCTGGGTATAAGATGAGGGTGACAAAAGCTGCATATTTCCTCTAGAGTATCTCAGTACATCCTGTATCACACTACAGTTGCATCATGCAGTCCATCATAAGTTATATGGGGTATGAACATTCTTCTCCTTCTAGGTTGAGGTCTGACAGCAGCAGCAGCAACTTCTATTAAAGCCTATTGCAAATACAGATTAACAATAGTAGCAGCCACCCTTAATATTTTTTTCTTTTACTTTGTGGCTGTATTGGAAGTAAAGAGTATTGGAACTGAGGCCAAAAGAGAACACTGCATATGCATGCACACTTTATACATTCCTGAATATCTCTGCCATGTTGAATTGCTTAATTAGCATGTAGTTCACATTATGATGCCTCATTAGCATATTCTGCTACCTATTCTTGTTTGGAAGGCAGGTGTGACATGAGGACCATTTTTAATCAAATACCAAACAACGCCCTCATGTGTGCTCATCACAAACAAGTGATTAGCATAAAGTGTAGGCTTTCATGAATCCATCTCAGTGACACAATGCAAATACGTGATTAAGCAAAATATATCTGCAAAATCAATAGCAAGATGCATTTTATGTGTCAATATACTTGCAAAGAGAAGACTACAATATTTTAATTCATTTGTTAAATGAATAAATGCGAATACATTCAAATGAAACAAAAATAGCACTTTTAACAGTACTGTAAAAGATGGTCAGCATGAGGAGGCTATCTATACAATGCACAGGTGTTTACTTATTCATGTCTGCTTTTCTGATGAGCAATTAAAGACAGAAGATGTGATTTTCCACAGTTCTTAAACATATATTGTTGATAAGAGCAATAACAGGTCTGTATATGACTTGTTTGACTTTCCTGTGATTTAAATTGTTATGTTAAAGTGTGACAGTGAAACTTAAAGCCAAAGAAAAATACACAAAGCTAAGAATAAAATATTTCTGCATTAGTGTTAGTAATTATATATCCACCTGCATTCTGGAGTTAAAGAATGTACCCCCATATGGAACCACAAATTATATATACTGACTCTCAGGTCACACTTCCTTGAAGATACAAATACTGCTTGTTTTGCGGCATATACAAGTATTCCCTTGTCAGAGGTTATTGGAGAGCACTGCCCAGTGAATTAAAAAAAAAAACATTATTTTTTAACTTTCATTATATCAGCAGCCCTGTTTCATTATGATATAATTTCAAATACCTTTACTCAAACAATACCTGGACAAAGAACAATGTCTAGTGATTGATTACTGACAGAAACAAAGATTCACCTTTTCTCTTTTACTGTCAAATTTGTCCAGGATATATTTTTAGCTCGCTCAAAAACAGTTGACTAGCACTGTTTAGAGCTGTGTCCAAAGTATGTCTTGTAAAACATTTTAGGGTGTAGCCTTTAGATGTAATACATGAGACACTATGATTATGCTCCAAATGTTAGAAATATTCTTATGGTTCAGTTTGCATGTAAACACCTTCTTCTATATGTTTGTATGTGTATACTAGGTTAATGACCAATGTGGCCTTTATAAGTCTAACATGCATTTAAAATGTATCCCACCATTTTTTTTTTACCCTTAGAGATATTTTAAGAGGTATACATAATCTAGGGTATGGTTTACAGATTGCACCTGTCTAGTAGACACATTTTATAGAGAGGCCTTCACCATAAATCTCATTGTTATTAGCAAACTCCATGCTGCTTCCACCCGCCCATACATAGAGAACTTATTTGTCTGCCGTTACCATGGAATTACAGAGGAAACCATCTTGTAACTTACCTCACACTAGCTTATGAAAGGTTACTAGAAGTGAAGCAGTTCTTCAGCTACCCTGATATTTAGGGGTGTCCCTGAGTTTGGTTCTGATTTTTTATTCTGTCTTTACTAAAATATTTGAATTTTTGAGACACCTGTGTGATTACAATCAGTATGTGTTGATGAATATTACTATTATAGACTTCATGCTGTTCAGGAAATGTTTAATAAAATAAATCATATTATCTTATTAGTACCAATATTTTAAAAGTTCCAATTTATTCAAAACCTTTATTCTTGTTTGTTTCTGATTTGTTATTGATTCTTGAGCTAACAGGTGGAGAGCCACTAACATCTTTAAAAGCTGTCAAACACTTCATATTGCCACAGTTAATTGAAATCAGTAATAAATTTCCACATCTAAAGGTCTGCATATATTATAAAGAATTATGGGTAGGTTAATGATCATAACCTTTATTATAAGTAACTGAAACAGATTCATGAAATTTACTTCTTGAGCTTCACTCTCATGATACATTTATTGTCTTGATTTCTTAAACGTGTAACAATGTGGTTATGGTTGGAGACGCATTTACAATGCTCTGTAAAATATGAAGTTAGAAGTAGATTCGTGTGATAGGTTCTATAAATTTATTCTCAAAAGAGATGAATCCGAACGGCATTGAAACCTGGCTGAAAAAAATGGAAGTAGCCTCTTCTACAAAGTCATCCAATTAGTTAGTTTATTTCATGATGTTCTTCAACTAACATAATTGAGACATTGCTAAAAGTTGTTGTTTATATGTCTATATTGTTGAAATCTCTGCTTTAGTTATATGCATTAAATATGCATCAACTGTACTTTTGTGCATTTTGCTTTGCAAAGTGATAGTTAAAGCAGGCCGATCCTGTCATTTTCAAATATTACAAATTTTGAAGAATATATAAACTCATGGTAGTGGTGCATGCTGTAGCATTGTCGCCTCACAGCAAGATGTCCCGTTCGATTCTCAGCTAGAACGTCTACTGTGTGGAGGCATACGTCAATGGGCGTGCCTTCGTTGAAGGTTGTGCATCAGGGCTGGTAGTTCGGCACGTAAAAATCCACTACCAAACATTAGCGGACCGGAGTTCCGCTGTGGCGACCCCTTATAAGGGATAAGCCGAAAGACACAACAACAGCTGAATTTTATCATGGGAAAGTAGAGAATAGGAATTTCTTCTTGTATTCATTTTACATTACTTAAAGAAATTGATTAAGAAGGGAGTTTTTTCTTTTATTAGTAATATTGTCAGATAAATATATTTTGACAAAAAGGTATTAATTGAAAATCTGAAAAAGGAAAGAATGAAAGAGCTCTAATGATGTGCTTCATTAGCATGTACATTTTGTAAACTACTTGAAACATGACATCTGCATAAATAAATAAATAAATCAAATAAATAAATAAATAAAGTGTTCCACTGTATGACTGGGAAGCCAATGGCACTTACAAGTTAGTTTGTGTTAAACAAACTTGCTTAACATCACTTTCTCTGATCACAGAGATAGCATTTTTCTCCACTGTTGTTCTTGAATGGAGTTAGCATATATAACTTTGGGTGTGTGCAGGATTAAAATTCACACGAGGGTACATGTTTACTTTATATGGTTTTATTCATGCAAACAATGCATGCAGTACAAATCTGATGCATCAACATGAATTCTTATAAATGAAATAAGCAAAGGTGTGCTCTGGGTTTTCTTCTGTAGTACATACCCAAATGTGCTTCTGATATGCCCCTGGAAATTTACTCTCATGGTCAGTTTGAAATATTTATGATTAAATACTGCACAGCACACACAACTACCACTGATTATTGCTTAATTAAAGCCTTGTATAATTTAATTTTCTGTTATTTATGGTGTTAGCAGTCATCATACTTTGTGTATGTACTTCATTTACTGCTTAGTTTCAGAACTTTCAGTTGCAATATTTACCCACTGCAGCTTCAGTATGGAGAGAATGGTCAGCAGCAACCAGTAAATAATATCTGCTATCAGACAGGGTGCAGTTCTGCATTGCTGTTTATTAGGATGGGAAAGGAATGCTTATTAAACACTCATTTGGTAGGATGTGTAACCCTGTACTCTGAAACCAAGTAATCATTAAAGTTGCAAGATGTATGGAAACTGTTTAAGCCATCTTTAAGGAAATTGCTAAAAATGTATGGCCAGAATCATCGTCTGCACTTCTCAATAATCACGTGTGTGTGTGTGTGTGTGTGTGTGTGTGTGTGTGTGTGTGTGTGTGTGTGTGTGTGTGTGTGTGTGTGTGTGTGTGTGTCTAACATTGGGGAACTCACTGTCTGGTGTTTATTGAATAGCTCTGCACATCATGCTGAAATCTAAGGTAATCAACAGAATATGCTACTAAAGTCATTACATAAGTAAAATACTTGCTAATTAAGCAATTCAACATGGTGGATCTCTTCAGGAACATATAAAGCACATGTGTACATGCTGTGTTCACTTTTGGCCTGAATTCCAACACTCTGGAATACAGCCACAGACATATGTAGTTGCTGCTACAATTATTAACCTATATATGCAACAGACTGTAATACAAGGTGCTGCTGCTATCAGACCTCGGTCTAGAAAGAGAAGACTGCTCAGACCACGTTTGACTTATCATGGACTGAATGATACAGAAATTGTAGAGTGATACAGAGTAGACAGAAATACCCTAGAGGAAATAGGCAACCTCTATCTCCTACACCTAAGGTCCTTGGGAAATCATGGAGGAGCTCTCCCAATGGAAACCAAGGTATGTGTAGAATTATATATTATATATACTAGCTACAGAAACTTTTCAGAGACTCACAGGAGATATAGTAACATTAGGGGTGTCACATGCCACAGTCTCCAAAATATTATATCAATTTCTAAATGCAGTTTTGCAACATGTTAGGGATCATGTCTGTTTCTTCATACCCAACAGGGGAGAAAAGCAACAATGCAACAATTCTATGCCATAGCACACTTCCCTGATGCTCTGTGTGCCATAGAAATAAATGCCCCATCCAATGAACAAGGAAGTTGGTACATCAACAGGAAAGGCTTCCACTCTATCAACTGTCAGCTGGTCCGTAATGCCCAAGGTGCCATCTACAATGTGTGTCTAGGTAACCCTGGCAGTTTTCATGACTCACACATGTGGCACACCTGTGACCTGTATGCAAGGTTTGTGAGGGATGACCATCCACAAGGGCATCTAGTGGGAGAATACAGGTTATGCACTGGAACCTTAGCTCATGTCGGCTATGATAAACCCACACAATTCTGCTAAGCAAGGGTACAACATTTCACTCACTCAATGTAGGAATATTATAGAGCATGTGTTCAGCTTGCTCAAATCAAGGTTCCAGTATCTAGAAACATCTGATGGTGTCCTGCAGTATGACCCAGGCACCTCAGCCAAAATACTCACAGTCTGTGCAATATTGCACAAAATAATTGTCAGGAAACAGCTGCAACAAAAATAATATTGACAAGGACCAGATTTTGCTGGATCACAGGCAAGTCAAGCAAAACCATCAGATGCAGATGAGCAGTCTGAGGAAGAACCAGTAGCCACAAATGATCTTGGCAGAGATAGGCATGCACAATATGCCAAGGCTCTGGCAAAGAGGTGGAGGATAGCACACACAATCACTAGCTAAGTGAAAACCTAGATGCTAAGTACATACAAACAGTAAAGGTGATGCCTGCAAAATTCATCAAGTTTTATTTACTCATGTAATGATTGTGTTCTGTGAGCATCAGACAGAGTTAACCCCCAAAGACATATCTTGTAGCAACAGTATTAACCAAGGTAAGTGATGAACCTGTAAAAAAGAGATATATAAATAATTAACCTTATATGCAGGTATTGCACATCACTATGATGAAACGTGGCTCAACTGTTAGTACTAACTTATGATTGACATGTGCAGTATACATACATAATTCTGACCAATGCTATGCATCAACTATTACAGTTGCCCAATGAAGATACCCAACAGTGAGCAATCTTGCCATCATTTGCACAAGGTGCTGAGCAAGCAGTAATTAATATCTAGTTGAACTGCATTACTAAGTGTAACAGAAAAAATCCAATGAGGATCAAGAAGTGCATAATAAATCTTTTATGACTGATGAGAAAAAAAAACTATAAAAACACTTTTTGCAATACATGCAATTAATGCAAGCATTTGAGTAAGCAATCATTAGGTATCCACTCTGTGCATCAGACACAAGCAACCCTAAGTCACAAAGAAATGTGCAAAGAGCAGGGCAATATCACTTCCACAGGATGGGGGAGGGGGATTACAGCAGGGCACGCCTGACACCAAAGAAGTGAGTGTGTGCAAGTGATAAACGAGTTTATCAGCAAAATATGGGGCAGGGGATGTGGGAGCCACAACCTCAGTGTCAGACTGATCCTCTGCATTTCCAGACTGTGCTTCTTCATCACTGACGTCATCATCAGAGGCTACTGATACTCTGACCTCAGGTGGTAGGAGTTCCACAGTGCCAATGGCAGGCTCACCTATGACAACAATTACAGACAGCAACATGAGTATTAGAATAAGAACTGATCAAAGTTATGTTAAGTAAAAAGATAAGTGCTAGATATATATATAGATATAGATATAGATATAGATATAGATATAGATATAGATACAGAAGATAGTATGGCATACCTGGATGTTCAGGAGCAGACACACATGGCTCATCATCCACCTGAGCACCTAGGTCATCTATGAATGTGTAACTGCCTATTGAGCTGTCTGGATCTCTTACATTAGACAGAAACTTCTTTTTCTCAGTCAGTGGTAGTTCAGTAGTAGGACCACCACCAGTAGCCCTCCATTCCCATGCAAAAGCAGCTGTATGGATCTTGGCTTTGATAATCATGTTGCTAGCCCGATGTCTGATTTTTTACATAATCATGGCCAAGTCCTCCCACTGCATTGACGTCATTAACCATCTGCTTCCAAATCTGTCCATAGAAGGACTTTTTAACTCTATTGCTCTCTAACAGGTTTGAGCTGTGTCAACATAGGGCCTGCACAATCACCCCATTCTCCACATCTGTGAATGGCAGTTTATGTGGGCTAGGTGTTTTTGGTGCCGTATTCCTGTATGTGATGAAAAAAAAGAAATTAAGCAAAGTGACTGGTAACAAAAGATATATGAATGTATGCTGGTATCCTGATCAAAAGACATTTTAATGTATGGCTCTCAAGGACTATAGATGGATAATGCACAACTATAAAGATCCCATCACGCCTCAAAAAAGTAAATATTTATAGTAATGATAAAACTCTTCTGTGAGGATGACAAGACATTTGAAAGCGTCCTTAATTAAAGTACCTCTACTTAAAATTAAAGCATTTGCACATATTTGACATTAGGGACAGCCATTTTGGTTGATGCCAGGTATGTGTCATAGTCTGAATACATTGTTTGGACTACAGTAATACTGCCATTGCTACTAGTTGTATAACACTTTTTATAATTATCGTTCAGGTATCTCAGAGAAATGCAGCTATAAAGATGGGGAACATGACTCGAGTTTACATAAAAGAAACATAAGTGCTTTATGCGCTATGAAAACACCAATGGACAAAATGCAGAGCGCAAACCATGGCTATTGAGAAAAGTAAGCCATCAGTGATCTTAAGAAAAATATTCCTTAGTAAATAAACATCACATTCCCTTACAAGAAGAATATGCTATATGGAAGTACACAAACAAATGCAATTCCAGTATTGAAACAGTGGTAGCAAAGTCTCTGGTTACAAATAGTCTTCCTTACTATGATACGTGTACCTTTCTAACACAATTAGCTTATATAGTACAGATGCAGCCATTTAAGTACTGTGAATGTGCAAATGAGGTGTCAAGTAAACATAGTATGGGGGCGTTCATAATGCATGCTTGTGCACAGACTGTGGTACATAAGATCTGAACTGGGCACCAATTCAGACACATAAGTTCTAGGTGTACTTCTGTAGACATGGCTGATGAAGGTAATGATACTGCTTCACTTAGAGCACAATGGTGGGATATCGAGGAGCCCAGGATTTTTGTGGCACTCCTCATCAAGTCTACAGCCATAGGCTGCTGCAGAGGGATTATATCAGGTTTCAGTATAAGGCTGAGGTGTAGAATAGCTTTGCTGAGGTTGTCTCCAGTGCAAATGGCATTCCACACTCTGGAGAACAATGTTGATACCATAACCATGACATGAAGAGGCAGAAATGGGACCTCCTGAAGTAATGTGTGGATGAATTTAAGACTGTCAGCATGCCTCAGTTGTGTAAGTATAGTGACCCATCATCAGTCAGTGATATAGTATAGATTACCCAGCCAATGCATTTATTCATTATGCTTACTTATATTGTCTTTTTTCTCTTCTGTACAGCTACAGAAGATATAACCTTGAACCATGAAGCACATTAGGACAAACTGACTCACCTCAGAGAGGTACAGGGTATGGATGCATCAGGTAAGAATGCAAGGCAAATAATATTTTACATACTATCAGTCCATATCAGGATGTGCAGGCATATGTAAGCTTTATATAAGCATACATGTCTGTTCCAATATCTCTTGGTAATTGCATGAGGCAATGAGTACAACAGCTCAGCCGTGTGGGGGTTCATTTTCTAGAAGCAGAAATTAGTTTTTATTACAGGGTAGTATTTCTAAAATCTTTACTGTAATATTAAAATATATTAACAATTACATTCTGATAACTGGAATCATGAACTTGGAAAGCATGTGTCTATTATATCATAGTCATATCAATGTTTCCATTTGCATTGAGATTGATTTCTTTTATGACATATTAATAATTTCACATCAAATCTGGATGTGCTAAAGGTAAATATGTCATAGAATCATAGAAAATTACTAGGCTATTGACCCTGAGGCCCTTACAAACCTAGCTAAGAATTTAGCCCATGTTCCAACAAGTCAGCTCCCTATGCCACTGCCCAGCAGGGACACAGGTAGAATCCCAGGGGTGTATTTTATGTTCCCTATCCAGTGATTTTAGGTTGCACTTAAAAAGGGTTAATGAGCTACTCTGCTTCACATGGAGAAGGAGTCTATTCCACAAAAGGGGGAGTCTCTGACACACAAATCTCTCCTGCCAACAAGTCCTATTGATGTCAGATAACAGATTGACGTCACGCGTGTGGGTTACTCAAGTGGAGCTTGACTTGTGAATATACAACAGTCCCATCAAGGCGGGGTCTGACATTGCTTTGTATGCCAGACAGAGATCACCTCTGAGGAGTCTGTTGGAGACTGAGTAGAGCAACTGGGCCTTTAACCTATCTGTGTAGGGTAGCTGTTTGAGGCCCTGGATTCTCCTGGTGAGGAGCCTCTGTGGTCTCTCCAGCTGCTGCATGTGCTTTGTGAGGTACATGCTGAAAGGGGTATTGTACTCAATAATGGGTCTTATAAGGGAAGAATACAGAGATGTTATGACCACCTTGTCCCCTGGATGAGATACCCTTACTAATGAGGTGGGTCATGTAGAAAGCTTTCAGTACAATGGAGGCAATATGGTAGTCAAAAGTCAGTTTGTAATCAACCTGGGTGCCCAAGTCCCTCACAACTGATTGCATGCATAGGATCTTATTATTAATCTTATAATTTGTAGGGATGTCACTGTCCCCAAAGGGGATGATGATGCATTTTTTGGCATTCAGTTTGAGGCCCCCAAACCAATCCCTGGGGTCCATCGCTCATTATGGGTCTACTGCTTGAGGTGGCTTCCCTTATTTTGACTAGGTGGGCTATATCAGTAAGCCAGTTTGCTACCCGTCTGGTAACATATGGATTGATGCCTAGTTGAAAGACTTTATCTATTATACCTGAATGGGGAATATTATCGAAGGCTTTGGTCATGTCAAGGTAGGTGGTGTGCATCCTCTTCCTCTTGTCCATGACTTTGGTGACTGTCTCAAAGAAGTCGACCAAACAGGCATGGCCTTCCCTTGATGCAACCAAACTGTGTGGCATTGAGTGTTTGGAGGTTGCCAATATCCTTGTTAATGAGTTCCATTATAATCCGCTCCATGGCCTTGCAGATCAGGCTAGTTAAGCTGATAGGTCTATGATTTCCTGGATTGGTGGACTCTCCACCTTTGTGCAGAGGGATGACAGTGGCTGTCCTCCACTTGGCTGGGACAAAGCTGGTACTCAGGCTTTGGTTAAATAGGGTTCCTAATGGTGCTGCAAATTCCTGCCTGAATTCATGTAGGATGCAGCCTGAGCAGTTATCGGGTTCCATGGAGGCTGTATTTTTTGCCTTTGAGAGGGCAGTGATGACTTGTTCCCTAGAGATAAGGGGAGGGAGCAGGTACTGGGGATGTTCCGATTTACTGATGGGGGGACAGAGGGGTGAAGTTTTCACTGAACCTGCCTGCCAGCAGGTTGGCTATATCTACAGCGTTTGTGTATGTGGTGTCCTTGAACGCCAGTTCTGAGCAGATCTTGGTGCCTCCTTTGAGATTGTGGACATATGTGAAGAAGGCCTTATGATTGTTTTTAGTAAATATGCCCAGTTTTTGACTTGAAGTTTGCTTTTGAGGATTTCACTAGTGCTCTTATTTGCTTTTTCAGGCTAAGGAGAGATTGCTTTCAATTAAGCACCTGTTCCTTCTTGGTCCTGGACAGCAATTGTTTTCCTTTTATTATGGAGTTTATTTATTACAGATGTCCACCAGACAAGTTTACTCTTCCTTGAGAAGGAAGATTTAGTCCTGTCAGGTATTCCTGATTCCATACAACTATATAAATGTTCATATAGCACTTTGGTGTTGATTTGGACATATGTGCCAGTTCCTATGGAGGGGAAAGGAGCTGTGAAGCTGTTTATATCTTCACTAAGGAGGTCGTAATCTACTATGGAAAAGTATTTTTGTTTGACCGTAGTTGGGGGGGGGGGGGGTTGCTGGAGATGGTGACTTCAAATGTGACCGCATTGTGGTTGGAAATTACCAGGGATGATGACACTGTAGGAATGCTGCGGTGGTTATTAATGTTGTTTAATACCAAGTCCAAGATATTTTCACCTCTTGTAGAGGTGTCGACTAACTGATCCAAGGCATTTGCATTGAAAAAATCAAGAAATCTCTGGGCATTTTTGTTTTGGCATGAGTATTTTTTCCTATCTACGGTTGTATAGTTAAAGTCACCCATGATCAAGGCAAAGGGTTGAGTCTTGATAGATTTGAAGAGGTCCAGATAGATGGAGTGGGCATCTTGAGTCAAAGTTGGAGGCCTATAGGTAGCTATGAGTTGAGTAGGGCCTTGCCAATTGTTAACTGCAGCTGGAGTTTTTCCTATGCATCATACTTTTTGACCAGCCTGGAGGTATGTATGTCACACTGCCAGCACATCTATCAGGAATTTTGTAAATAATTCTATGTCATTTGTGAAAATTGATGTGATTTATGCAGAAGTGTGTGTAAAGTAATGAGCTAAAATGTAACCACAGCATGCTCTACTGGAATAGAACAATAATATACCTGCAGTATTGTGACTGTTTAGATGTATATGTTTAATGGAAACTGGAACACAGGAGGTTAACTTGAAAAAAAATTTAGAGAAAATAGTTGAAATTAAATAGTTTTTTTTATAATTACTGAGCCATAAACAGAATATGTTATCTCTCAGTTTCAGTGCAGTAGCGGACACAATGTCTAGAGCTGGAAGTTTTTTGTATTGTCTTGAAAGAGAAGTAATTACTAGGTTTGAGATGTAGAAGTGTTTTATTGTTTTATGACTTCCAGGATCTGCAAACATCTGCGAAATATGTATTTTTTTTACAGAGATGCTAAATTCTGTTAGTTTCTGACAATGGGAGTTTAGTTTGGGAACTGAACATCAGGTGATAATAAGTGATATCATCCAAGCTAACCAAGCAGTAATATTTGATAGAGAGCCTGTGCATTTTATTTTTTGTCTTTTGACCTAACAAGAACACCCACTCATCACCACCTTCTGCACTTGACTTGCTGTAAGTAAGTTCTTCGGCCATAGTAACTCTTTTAGATTCAGGTAGGAATATAGTCAAGATTAGTTTAGATGTTTTCTTTATTTATTTGAGACTGTCCTGCAATGTTGTTTTAAATATTTCCTGTGATTATGAACTCCGATGTGACTGACTCATTACTGAGTATTGTCTTGTTCTTTTATTATTTATTATTAAATATATTTAAACCTTTTAATTGGGGCTGATCTGTTTAGAGATATTTAAACTCTTAAGAGTACTTGCATATCTATTTGGTGATACTGTACAGACCACTCCTAAATAACCTTGCTCTTGGTCAGACTACCATTAGGATTAATAGTAACATTACACCGTAGGATTGGACACCGTTTGTTAAGAGCCTTAAAATAGCTGATAAATAGTGGCTGGTGGCAGTGGAAACTACCGTATAGTCTGGACAGAGGGAGGAATAAGCTAGTAAACCTGTGTCAGTCTTTCATGTATGTGTGTGTGTGTGTGTGTGTGTGTGTGTGTGTGTGTGTGTGTGTGTGTGTGTGTGTGTGTGTGTGTAGGTACTAGGCTATCTGCCTGAAGGCATTTATAAGCCTAGCCAGAATGTTTTGGCTTTTGCCACCCCCTTAGATTAGTTCCCTGTGCCTCTGTCCAGCAGAGCCACTGAAGTGATCCCGGGGTTAAACTTTCTATTTCCCATCCACTCGTCAAGGTTTCTCTTGAAGAGTGCTAGCGAGGAGTTCTGCCTAATGTATATTGTTAAGTTAATTGTTAAACTCAATCATTTTCTGTTTGTATTGAGACATCATTTTGGGTGACAGTAGAATGCTGCTTAAGGCTAGGAACATACCTGCCTGGGACACATATTCAGTGATTTTGATCATGTCTCTCATAGTCCAGGGAGGTATGTCTCAAGTCATTCACATCAACCTGGACTATGACAGAGTTGTAACAGTACCTGTTGAGAGACCTGAGTGCATGGGTGATATGCCAGATTCTGGCACCTAACAAACGACTAACTGTAACTTTCTCCTTATCCAGACTGGTGAGGAGCACATCTGTGTGTCTCACAATGCAGTCTCCTGTGACTAATATGTTGGGTTTATGTTTAGGCCTTAGTGGCTGTGAGACACAGGTATGTTTACTATGTGTGGTGTGATAGGCAGTGGAGTTTACATGTGTCTTTGCCTCGGAGGTCTCTTTTGCTTGGGTATGTATATTGAGGATATCCCCATCTGTGGGGGTGTGTTGTGTCAGTGCGGGTGGTGTTTGGGGTGTGGTGCTTGTGTTGACAACCTTCTCAGTGCCAGATATACTGGCATGTGGGGAGAAAGCAATGACACTAGGTGCTTGGTGTAATTGCATCACTCACAAATTGTGTTCCTAGGTGGTAGTAGTACAGGGTTGTCCATGTACATGAGGCAGTTGTTACACTGTCTCAGGATGCCCATATCAATCAGACTGGCAGGGGAAAATGTAGGAAATTGTCCATCCATATTTGTCAGAAGCTGAGGGACAGATGCTAGAAAAAATTAAGAAGACAAAGGATTGAAGGTCTAAGAGTTGTACTACTAGGTGATCACAAAAGTACTACTAAGGGAAAATTTATAGATGGAATACCTCAGAAAGGGTTAAAAAATGTGCAGCTGAAGCACTGGTTGCAGCAAACCTGCATCAAGACTATGCTACTCAATATGACATTAAGAATAGAGTAAAACACTCACAAAGAAGCACAAATTAACCACTCTTACAGACAAAAGAGCAGAACTCACAGTATGAAAAAATACAGTTAAACAATAACGAAATGCAGCAAAAATGCAATTAACTCATTACATCCGAGTGACATCTCCAGTTGCATATGCAGTTAACACCTACTGCCGCCTCTAGGTGGCAAATATTCCTTGTTCATATTAGCATCAATAATTCTAAAACTATGCTATGCATAAGGTTTTAAACTATTTTACCTTATAGCTTACACAATAGCAAACTCAAATGCATTAATATTTGACCTTTGTGTAGTGTAGGTAAATAGATATCAACTGTTGTTTTTATTTTTATTAATTTATATAGATATAATTTTCATATTTTTCTTAACATTTCAGTAACCAAGTAACATAGACAGAACATATTAATATTGCATGAAAGCTCTCAGCTAGATGAATAAAATTCTGCTGACAGCATGTGTGCAACTTGAGTTGTTGCTGAGATATTGTAAGTTGTTTATAAAATATTACAAATGCAGTAGTAACTGCACTTACTGTGACTTACAAAATTCGGTTTAAGACCTAGAACCTAAAGAATACTACCACTATAAAAATAGTTTGTGCTGAAGAGTTTGCCATTTATAGTTCTTTCATAATCCTTATGGTTTCAGAGATATGGACATTTGTTTGAAATGTGAGGACATAATTTGAGTCTGTGAAAAGGCTTAGGCTCCAACGATTGGAAGTTGCAGTGCAAACTTCTTGAACGCCATTGGAGTGAATTAATTAAACAGTAATGAATTGCAGTAGATAACAATGAAATATAGTTAATCAGTAAATTGCTTTAAAACAGTGCACATGTGATAAATTAGCTCACAATCACAACAGACAGCTCAAATAAAACAGCAATTCAGTAGAATGCTGTCATCAATTTACTAAGGCTACCGACAAGTATTAAATGCTTCAAACTAAATGCAGTTGAACTCCTAATCACAAACAGCGAAATGAAGTAGGAAGAGGCACGATTTTTTTAAGTAGAAAGTGAGGAGGCAAAAAAGAATTCAAGGTTGAGAAGATAAATGGGTGAACCTTCACAACTAGTTGAATGAGCTGATGTAATGGGACTGGGGGGAGTATCCAATATCAAATTTATACTAGAAGCGGGCAACTCAAAGCCACCAAGCTTTAATACCACAACAGCAGCTGGCCGGATGGGTGCCATACACAAGATAAGAACAGAGGTAAGGATTGAATTCACTAAGTCCGAAAACAGGTTAAACAGATATGCAGCACATGTTTTGGTAAATCACAAGTGCAGACGACAGTTGAAAATAAACATCTCCAGTATCACAGAAGAGCAATGGCAGAAGGCCTATCTCACTGCAGCTTTGAGCAAAGAAGTACAAACTGGTTTAAACACTGGCTATTTAAGGCAGTGAAACAGAAACCAGCCAAATTATCAAAAAAAAAAAAAAAAAAAAAAAACAGCCTTGCAGTAATGCCTCTAGCTAGATCAGACCAGACTGAATTCTCCCTCACACGAAGAAACAGATAGGCCTCTCTAGACAAAATATTTCACTTCACGCTCCAAAGGTCACAAATAGCAACAGATATTCAACTCGATGCAAGTGTTTTTCAAGTACAGCAACAATAAAAAGAACAGAACAGACAAACACAAAGGAGACAAAAATTAGAACAGAGGTAAGGAGTGAATTCACTAAGTCTAAAAAACAGTTGCACAGTTTAAACAGATATGCAGCAAATGTTTTAGTAAATCACAAGTGCAGAAAACAGTTGAAAATAAGTACTTATCTTTTCCAATATCAGATCAGAGCAATGGCAGAAGGCCTGTCTCACTGCAGCTTTGAGCAAACAAGTACAAACTGGTTTAAACACTGGCTATTTAAAGCAGTGAAACAGAAACAAGCCAAATCATCCAACCAAAAAAAAAAAAAAAAAAAAACAACCAAAAAAAAAAAAACACAGCCTTGCAGTAATACCTCCAGCTAGATCAGAACATACTGAAATCCCCCTCCTACAATGAAACAGCTAGGCCTCTCTAGACCAAATAATTCACTGCAAGCTCCAAAGATCACAACTAGTAATAGATAATCAGATCTATGCTAGTGTTTTTCAAATACAGCAACAAGTAAAAAGAACAGAACAGACAAACAAAAAGGAGACAAAGATCAGAACAGAGGTAAGGATTGAATTCAATAAGTCTAAAACAGTTGCACAGTTTAAACAGATATGTAGCAAATGCTTTAGTAAATCGCAAGTGCAGAAAGTTGAAAATAAGCACTTATTTATTTATTTACATTTGTTGACCGGGAGTGTCCGACTGGACATAGGTCCATTTTCAGCGGAGGCCCGGGGAGAAAAGCTCTGCAGTTAAAATAAACAGACAGTAGTTACATTGGATTACATAGCGATTAACAATTTAACATAGCAATTAATTACAAACATATTTACAGATGAAGAACATAGTACATCAGTAGACAACTAGAATCTTTATTTGCGAAGTACATAACAGACATTAACAAATGTTACAATAAGAAGTTCATGCTGTATAATAAGTACTAGGCTTATGAGCATCTGAGCTTGCTATAATCAAGGTAGTTAGTGGGGTGGAAAGAAAGGTAGTGGTTGGATGGGGTGGGTGATATTAGAGTGGGAGTTGCAAGGGCATAGCCAGCATGTTTTTAGGTGCACCTTTAGTAAAGTTTTGAAGTGGGTGCATGATGGTACAGAGGTAATTGTGGGTGGGAGGGAATTCCATAATTTGGCTATGGCGCAAGAGAATAGTGCATCACCAGCAGAGTTATTGGCTTTAGTGATCTGCAAGTGATTTTTGTTGCTGGATCTTAGTGGTCTGGTGGTGTGATAGGGTTGGAGTAGATTCTGGAGGGATGGGACATTTAGTG
This sequence comes from Protopterus annectens, assembly GCF_019279795.1. NCBI lineage: Eukaryota > Metazoa > Chordata > Ceratodontiformes > Protopteridae > Protopterus > Protopterus annectens. The sequence goes on along the minus strand of NC_056734.1, from coordinate 884,349,525 downwards.
GATGGTTTACTAGTTTGTGGGTGAGTGATAGTTGATACCATTGAAGAAGGTGAGGTAGTTCAAGCTAGCCCAGTTCAGCAAGTGAGAGACAGTGGTGACTATGGTAGGATACCCCTGTGGCGAGTTTGGCAATTTTGTTGTAGCAGGTCTCTAGCTTGTTTAGATTGCATTGCCTTAGGTTGGTATATATTGGAGAGGCATAAAGTAGGGTGGAGATAAGGTGGGAATTTGCTATTGAAATCTTTGTTGCTTTGGTGAGACGTTGCTTATTTCTGTATAACGCTCCTAGTTTTTTGTGGACTTTTTTATGGTCATGGATATGTGAATGTCAAATTTTAGTTTATTGTCTATTTCCACTCCTAGCAATTTGGTGTTTTCAGTTGGGTATATAGTGGTGTTGTCTTTTGCTGTGATGTTAAAGTGAGAGTTGTTTTGAGTATGTTTGGTGGGTTGGAAGATGAGTAGTTTAGTTTTGTTTGGGTTGAGTATTAATTGGGCATCGGATAACCAAGTTTGAACAGAGGAAAAGGCTTCCTGTGTGACTTTTTGCAGTTTGGGTAGGGACTGGGCTGAGCAGATGATGGTTGAGTCATCTGCATATTGTATGAGTGTGCCAAGTTTGGTGGCTGAGGCTAGATTATTGGTGAAAACAGAGAAGAGTAGGGGTCAAAGGATGGATCCTTGGGGAACGCCTATGGAGACAGGTAGTTGGGGAGATATGTCATTCTGCCATACAACGGATTGTTGGCGGTCAGACAGGTAACTCTGAAATCAGTTGGTGACTGATTGAGAGAAGGATAGGTTATTGAGGATGGGTTGTTTGTGTGGGAACATGTTAAATTCTTTAGACAGGTCTAGGAAAGTAGCAGAGGAGAGATAGCCATTGTTTTTATGCTGAAGGATATCTTATATTTTCCAGTATCACAGCAGAGCAACGGAAGAAGGCCTATCTCACTGTAGCTTTGAGCAAACAAGTACAAACTGGTTTAAACACTGGCTATTTAAGGCACAGAAACAGAAACCAGCCAAATTATCCAATAGTTATGTGTCATATTTGCTTATGTACTGAAATAATAATGTGTCATACCATTGATCTTAAAGTTTTGTCTCTTCAACCCCCCCCTCTCTCTATATATATATATATATATATCTATATATCTATATATATATATATATATATATATATATATATATATATATATATATATATATATATATATATATATATATATATATATATATATATATATATATATATATATATATATATATATATATATATATATATATATATATATATATATATATATATATATATATATTTATTAATTTTTTGATACATTAGTGCTGAAACTCAAATGACTATCAGCAGAGATAACTATACCAACCACTGAGGTTTGGTCTGCCATACCTTCACAGCTGGTTGTTATGGTATCACCTCAGGCAGCACATACACCTATAACCTCTGGATCTGAATCTGTCAATGCTGCTTCTCCAGCTGCTGTTCTACCTGTGTCAACTGCATTGAGTAGCTCTGCCCTGGTTACTGGTGAAGTTGATCCACTGGAAGTAGGACTGGAGGTAGAAAATTTTTCACCCATCAGGAGCTAACAAGGTTGATGGAGCACATCATGGAGATGTGTCTCGGTGCACAAATAACAGAGTTGAAAAGGTCCTGAGTCAGATTACAAAACTGATGCTACATCCAGCACTGACCAAGGACATGGAAATAGGAGAGTTAGGACAGCTCTGAGGGTGAATACTAGATTCTCAGTGTGCTCAAGCTGGACTTAGATGCACATCAGATGTCTCTTACCTATCCCAAATCATAGTTGTCTCCAACCTTCTGTGTCCATCACCATCCCTGTCTGTCTTGTATGTCATGAAAATCTATGCCTGCTACCTAACCTACCCTTCCAGCCTGACCATCTTATTCCTATCCACCTTACCTAACAGTCCTAACTTTCTACCATTGACACCATGCGTGTTGCTTAAAAAAAATAGTTAACTTCATCACGTAATACTGTTATTGGAATGACTGCACAAATGTCTACTCAATATTTCTATAGCATCACAGGGTGAATAGACTGCCATAACAACCATCAGTATTGTTTCCTACATACAAATAAGGCAATGCCAACTTTACAGTCCTTAACCTGTATATGTGTTCTAACATCAGTCATGTGGATGTAATGTATTATATCTTTGAGCATCTCCCACTGTAGGGATTCCATTCACATATTACCTCAATACACCTGCCAAACATGTGTAGCTAGGCATTCTGAATATAATCATGTGAGTAACATAAATATTACTTAGTATGCCACAGAACATGTGCGGTGGTGACCATATATTTAGGTTCCATGACTGCAATTATAATAATTTTCATAATTTATATTACTATACAGCACATGGTTGGCTAATACATGTTTAAGCATACAATAACTTTCTATATTTACACATGCATGAGACAACAGCTGTATGGTTTATTTATTTTTGTTTGTATATGGTGGAGTGAAGAATACAGCATACTGTCAGTTACAACAGATTACTTCTGTATACATATCTGATATGCAATAAGTGCAATATATGCAAATATCCACTAATGTATCGACTGTCCTTCAGCTCAGTATTTTATAAACATTTATCACATTTACTCTAACGTGTTACACTGTAACTCTGTATCCCTCTTGCATCCTTTATCAGTATTTCCAATATTATTATTATTATTATTATTATTATTATTTTAGAATGCTTTTTATTTAAATTGGTTTTGTGGCTCTGTCCCTCTGAGGTTCTGTCAAGCTCCTCTTATTGGCTGCAGAAGCAGAAGAAACACCCACTGAGTTGCATCATCATCCACACTGAGCTGTCCAGGGTGCTGAAGTCAGAATTAGTGTTTTTTTTGTGACATATGGACAGAGGAGGGAGGAGAAGGAGACCTGGTAATAGAACGAGGAACTACAGGAGAGTATACAGAGAAAGAGTTTAGTGGAGAAGAAGTGGGATTGTCAGAGAGATAAAGAAAGTAGACAGGAGTATAAGGACATGAGGCATATGTTGAACAGAGAGGTGATGAAGGCTAATGGCAAGGCTTATGGAGAGATGTATGAAGGTTTGAACACTAAGGAGGGAGAAAAGGATCTGTACCAGTTGGCTAGACAGAGGGACCGAGCTGCGAAAGATGTGCAGCAGGTAATGGTAATAAAGGATAATGAGGGAACCTTACTCACAAGTGAGGCGATTGTGTTGAGCAGATGGAAAGAGCACTTTGAGGGGCTGATGAGTAAAGAGAATGAGAGCGAGAAAAAGAGAAGGTTGGATGATGTGGGGATAGTGAATCAGGAAGTGCAATGTTGTAGCAAGGATGAAGTAAGGACAGCTATGAAGAGGATGAAGAATGGAAAGGCTGTTGGTCCAGATTACATATATACCTGTAAAAGCATAGAGGTGTTTAGGAGAGATGGCAGTGGAGTTTTTAACCAGATTGTTTAATGAAATTTTGGTAAGTGAGAGGATGCCTGAGGAGTGGAGAAGAAGTGTTTTGGTACCAATTTTTAAGAATAAGGGTGATGTGCAGAGCTGTAGTAACTACAGAGGGATAAAATTGATTAGTCACAGCATGAAATTATAGGAAATAGTACTGGAAGCTAGGGTAAGAATGGAGGTGATGATTAGACAGCAACAGTATGGTTTTCATGCCAGGAAAGAGCACTACACATGTGATGTTTGCTCTCAGGGTGTTGATGAAGAAGTATAGAGAGGGTCAGAAGGATTTGCATTGTGTTTGTGTGGACTAAGAGGAAAGCATATGACAGGATGCCTAGAGGGGAGTTGCGGTATTCTATGAGGAAGTCAGGAGTGGCAAAGAAGTATGTAAGAGTAGTACAGGATATGTACAAGAGTATTGTGATAGTGGTGAGGTCTGTGGTAGCAGTGATGGATGCATTCAAGGTGAAGATAGGATTACATCAAAGATCAGCTCTGAGCCACTTTCTTATTTGCAATGGTGATGGACAGGTTGACAGACAAGATCAGACAGGAGTCCTCATGGATTATGATGTTTGCGGATGAGATTTTGATCAGTAGTGAGAGTAGGGAACAGGTTGAGGAGACCCTGGAGAGGTGGATATATGCTCTAGAGAGGAGTGGAATAAAGGTCATTAGTAATAAGACAAAATATATGTTTGTGAATGAGAGAGTTGAGAGAGGGAAGGTGATGATGCAGGGAGTAGAGTTGGTGAAGGTGAATGAGTTTAAATACTTGGGATCAACAATTCAGAGTAATGGTGAGTGTGGAAAAGAGGTGAAGAAGAGAGTACAGGCAGGGTGGAGTGGGTGGAGAAGAGTGTCAGGAGTGTATTTGACAGACAAGTACCAGTAAGAGTGAAAGAGAAGGTTTGCCAGATGGTAGTGAGACCAGATATGATATATGGTTGGAGATGGTGGCATTGACAAAAAGACAGTAGTCAGAGATGGAGGTGGCAGTGTTAAAGATGTTAAGATTTGCGTTGGGGTGTGATTAGGATGGACAAGATTAGGAATCAGTATATTAGAGGGTCTGCTTAGATTGGACAGTTTGGACACAAATCCAGAGAGGAGATATTGCATTGGTTTGGATATGTGCTGATAAGGGATGTTGGGTAAATTGGCAGAAGGTTGTAAATGATAGAGCTGACAGGCAAGAGGAAAAGAGGAAGGCCTAAGATAAGGTTTATGGATGTGGTGAGAGAGGACCTAAAGGTTGTTTGTGTGACAGAGCAAGATGCAAAGAACTGAAAGAAATGGTAAGAGATGATCCGCTGTAATGGCCCCTAATGAGAACAGCCGAAGAAGAAGTTTAAAAGAATGCTTTTTAATCACATTCCTCAATGCACTGAGCTGCCCCGGGTGCTGATGATTGGTTCCCACTGGATGTATGTGTTCCTCCATCTCAGCTGTCCAGGGTGCTGAACTACTGTGCATTGCATAATGATTGCTTCACGATAGATGAAGATGGTGCCTGCTGTCAGATCTCCCTACATCAGTGGTGCACAACGTCTGGCTTGGGGGCCAAATCTGGCCCTCCACACAACGCCATCTGGCCCCCAGGGAGTAACCAAAAAATTTCAAAATAAGTGAAAAAATACTATGCTTTACTCCAGTCATGCAAACTTTCCAGCACATGCTTTTTACCTAATTGACTGCAGCTGTGCACACCTCTAATTTTAGCTGCAGAAGTAACTATTCTTTTTTGTTTATAACTTAGAGTCTGTAAACAGTAGTAACTTTCTGCAAAAGTTTGTAATAAGTCATAGCTGCAAGCCAAAATAAAGTTAAATGCAAAGTTGATATGGAAAACAAGCAATTTCATGACTGCTGTCTTAAGTAAAAATGCCAGTCAATGGAACTTATTGTTAACTCGCAACAACTTACTATGTTTTGAGGTGGCCCACAGATGCATTAAGAATTTGTGTAGTGGTCCTCCCCAAAAAAGGTTGTGCACCACTGCCCTACATCATTTTCTACACACACAGATACATCCACACATGCGCACGTGTGCACTCACACACACACACACACACACACACACACACACACACACACACACACACACACACACACACACCCTATTCCCCAAAAGCACAATACAAGACCACTTCTTGCAGCAAACAATGGTTCCTGCAGTATGTGATTGTATCTCCCTATTTATTTCCTGCACATGCACACACACACACACACACACACACACACACACACACACACACACACACACACACACACACACACACACAAAAAAATTGTAATTCTCTGACTGAACAACTACTAAATTGGTACCACTGTCATGACTGATGTTGTGTACTGCCAAATCTATACAGCTGTGATGATATATCATTTCCTGCACACACACACACACACACACACACACACACACACACACACACACACACACACGCGCACACACGCACACACATGCACACACACACGCACACACACACACACACACACGCACACACACACACACACACACACACACACACACACACACACACACACAAACATTTGTAATTCCCTGGCTGAATTACAGCTGTGATGAGTAATGCTGTGTTCCACCAAATCTGTACTTACAGCTATGTGTGACACAACTAATGTGTACTGTTTTTTGCAGTACATATTCCACTATTAGTGAGTAAATCTTTCAGACTCAGCTCACTAACAAAAAGGAAGTGCTGCTGCTTCATGGACCTGGAGAGGAAGCCATCCATTTTGAAAAATGGTTTAATTTATTCCATGCATATGACCTGTCCAGGGTGTTTAAGTACTGTGTATTGCATGATGGTTTGTTCCCACTAGATGTAGGTGTTCCCTGCATTGCTGACTTCTTCCTGATAAATCTATATAAATACAGAGTTACTGTTGCATTTTACTTAAAAACTAAAAAGTAAAAAATAAAAATATAAGTAAAAAATATGTTTTTACTAAAGAATGTGTTTTATTCAGTCACTCTAAAAAGTAAAAAATAAGGAAAAAGAGTGAAAACTTTGCAAAAGAAACACAGACCATCTGATTTCAGAAAAGCATTTGAAGTTGGTTTTGCAGATTGCTGCTACTTCTTCTGGCACCTCATTACCACAATCAGCAAAACCTAAGATGAATACTTTTCTGAAATCAACTTGCCTGCATTTCTTTTGCAAAGTTTTCACTCTTCTTCCTATTTTTTTTTTTTTTTTACTTTTTAGAGTGTCTAAATAAAAAGCATTCTTTATTAATGCTAATACTTCTACTGGCCACAAATAGGAGCTGCTGAATGTGTAGGCTTTTGTAGTGGCTTCTGTATTCAATCAGCACTGCTGCTAATCACACTAACATGCACAAATCATGTACTCTTAGCTTGAAGTGCACATGTTTGTTAATGAATACCCTGTACTATGGTACTGAAAATATGTGCAACTACTGTGGCAGGAATTAATAGCTTAAATATTGCAAATATCTCATTCATCTGCTCAGAAATTACAAAGTTCAACTGGGAGAAAATGTTTATCTTGTACCATTTATGTAAAGCAATACAATGTTACAACTGTATGTATAATCTACCTTCTCTTCTTTATAATATATCTGTGTATATGGCAAAAAGTGAAAAAAAAATCTTAAATGTGTCATGTTAATGCCTTCTTTTTAAGGTTCATATCAAGCAAGAGTGCTGTTTGCATTAAAGTAGTGATGTTTATGTGCATATTTCATATTATAAATCAACAAATTTCAGAAATCATCGCAACAAATACAGTTTAAAAATCATTGCATTTATTTATTTGTTTATTTATTTTGTTACTTGGCATTCCGCATTGTTGATTATCAGTGATCATTAGCACTGAGCAGTGTTTCATTTCGCAAGCAAAAACTCAAATTTTAATTTGGAATGCCAGCAGTGCAAAGAAGGCTGGCACCAATGTGCAGCCATTAGCACTCTGGCGGTACTGAGTGAAGAAAATGCACCTGTCAACTACCTGTCTCTGTGGCACAAGCTGCAAATACATCAAGTTGAGAGCAGCATCAGAAGTAATGGTGGGCTCAAATCTAAACTGCTGATACTTTTACTTATGAGGTCAGATTAAGTATTTTCAAACATTGTGTATATGAAGTGAACAGCATAAGTCTATCTGATAAATGCTATGATAAATGTTAAATTTGTTACCTACATCCTTGTGAATTGCTGTTACAAATGTTTTGTTAGAAATTCAACATTTTCTATTATTATTAATAATATTTGATACGCGTAATGTAAAATATGACAGTTTGTAAAGTGGTTTAACAGTAAATCAGTAACACAAGGAATGTGGAAATATGTATAATAAATGCTGGATTACTTACCATGTCTCCCAGGTTGTAAAAGTGAGTGAGGACATGCAGACAGCATAATACAAGGCAAGATCAACATTAATGAAGAAAATAAGATGCAGGGGAAGTTAAACAGAGAAACTGTACTCAGATATAGGGAATAGTACAGAAACAAGAAGCAGGGGGAAGCTAATCGGGGAAACTGTAGTCAGATAAATGTAAATAAATGTGACTAGTGTACTAATATTATTATTGGCATAAATTGTTTATGTCAATGTAATAAGTTAATCCTGTTCGCATTCTTTGACCCACGTATTTTATAAAAATATAAGTAAAAAAAGATTTTTTAATAAAGAATGTTTTGTATTTCAAATATTATAAAAAGTAAAAAAAAATAGGAAGAAGAGTAAAAACTTTATGAAATAAATACGGACAAGCTGATTTCTGAAAAGGATGAGGTGACTTCTGCCTTGTCTCCAGGACAATCTCTGACACTGCTCTGGTAAAAATAGTGTACCTCCAACTAATCAGATGTAGCTGATCACAACCACAGTGTCTGGTGAGGAGAATATCGTAATAACAGTGTCCACTTACTGGGGTAAAAGGCTTTCTGTAATGTCAAGCAAGTGCACACACACACACACACACACACACACACACACACACACACACACACACACACACACACACACACACACACACACACACACACACACACACGACTTCAGTGAGAACAGAATCCCTACCTAAGTACACAGATGACAGAACACTGTATTTAAGGCAAGTATCACAGCTCAAGTCTGACTTGGGATGGTGTCTCAGACAACACTTTGTAGCCCATAATATCAGCAATGTCTAGTAGGGAGAATATGGTAATAACAGTGTTGCACATGCTGCTGTGAAAGGCTCCCTGTAACATCAAGGACACACACACACACACACACACACACACACACACACACACACACACACACACACACACACACACACACACACACACACACACACACACACTCACACTTCAGTGCAGTGAGAACAGAATCTCTGGCTATGTATACAGACTACAGAGCTCAGTACTTTGCAAAAGCACCACAACAGTAGTCTGACTTTTACAAGGCTGTAGGACAACTTATAGGGCTGACATCAGCAGTGGATGTTGGAAGGCCTGCATGAAATGGATATGTAGGCATCCGCAAGTGTCAAATTACTGTCAATCCATGGGACTGTACTGGTAACTGTAGGATACACACTTATGCTGTTCTGGCTAGATAGCCACACACACACATACACACACACACACACACACACACACACACACACACACACACACACACACACACACACACACACACACACACACACACACACACACAACTGCATGCACACCCACACACTCACACACACAAGTTAACGGCAGTGAGAACAGAACCCCCTACTTATCTAAGTATACAGACCACCGAGCTCAGTACTTTATGGAAGCACCATGGTGTGACTCTGACTTTTACAAGGCTGCAGAACAACTTATAGTAGATGACATCAGCAGTGGATCTAGGACAGAAGATTTTGGGAGGCCTGCATAGGTTCATAGGAGGTTACTAGGCTAATGGCCCTAGGGCCTTTACAAGCCTAGTTTTGTAAAAACTTGTGTACCCTTATTGGCCATAGTTAGATGATCATTGTTAGCAAAGCAATTTTGTGATCAGCACTGGCTGCCTCTGTCCACGGGGGACAGAGATGCCACCACTGGGGTGAATTTAAGGTCACCCATCCAGTTGTCAAGGTTGCATTCAAATAGGGCCATTGAGGAGTTCTGCTTCACAAGTAATGGGAACCTATTCCAGAGGAATGACTATCGCTGGAAGATATATCTGTCTCTTCAGCATGTTCTGTTTATGCTATAGGCTAGGTTGAGATCCCTGGAGCAAGTTATTCTTGTACCATTTGAGTTGCAGAAGTCCAGCATTTCCATTAAAGCAGGGTCTGAGACTGATTTGTAGGCCAGGCACAGGTCCCCTCCCAGCAGCTTGTATGATACTGAGTACAATGACAGAGCTTTCAGTCTTTCAATGTATGTCATGATTTCGAGGCCCTGGATTATTTTGGTCAGAAACCTCTGTGGTGTCTCCAGTTGATGCAGGTGTCTGTTGAGATAAATACAGCATTGTACTCAGTTAGTGGTCTGATAAGGGTAGAATACAGCAGATCTATTACTTTCCTGGTCTTGGATGTGATGGTCTTATTTATGAGGTGCACAATAGTTTTTCTTACCACTATGGACATATGGCGATTGAAGTTTACATTGCTATCAACATGTGTTCCCAAGTTTCACACCACTGAGTTTGAGCTTAGAGGGGTGCTATGCATATCATAATTAGCAGGGGCTTCTTCTTTGTCAAAGTGGACAATGAAGCATTTTTGTTGTGTTAAGTTTCAGTCCATGAGTCTGGCACTAATTACTTGTCTCTGTCAGCCCTTTCTATAATATGTTAACATTGTTGGCGGACTCTATATAACTGTGCCTATTTTACAGTCCTCTGCAAACTTGGTAAGCCACAGGCCATCTACCTTCACCAGGAGTTCAGAGAAATAGTTTCTGAACAGTAGAGGGCCCAGCACAGATCCTTGTGGTACTCCACTGGTAACTGGTCTAATGGTGGAGGTGGACTTCCCAACTTTGACAGTGTGCATTCTGTTAGTAAGCCAGTTGACTACCCCCTCTAATAATGTATGGGTTAATTCCCAGATTGGAGAGTTTCTTTATGATACCTGAATGGGTGATTGTGTCAAAGGCCATGGCTAAATCAAGATATGCAGTATGTACTGTTTTCCATAATTCAGGGACATTCATAAAGAAGTCCACTAGATTTAATAAGCAAGATCTACCCTTGACAAAACCAAACTGGGTCAGGACAAGAGTTTTGAAGGTTGATTATGTCCTTGTGGATAAGGTCCATGATGTTTTTTTCCATAGCCTTTCAGATAAGGCTGGTTAGGCATATGGGTCGATACTTCCTAGGGCTAGTTGATGGATGTGTAGGCATGTTCAACTGTGAATATAGCTCTAGTTCTGCATGTTACCAAACCGATGTCCATTGCATATCACACATCATTCATTATTAATGTAGTGCAATTGATATATTTGTGAATAAGTACTGAGAGACCAGGGTTGCAGTGCAAGGAGGGAGGTAACATATGGCTGTACTGAAAATATGTGACATCTTGTTAGATAGGGAATTCAGTTTTTTTATGTTTCCACATGGGTTTCATGGTGTAAAGAGTAAATGGACAGTAAATAGCACTAATACATGCTAACAGTGACTTTGCATGGTGCAGTGATGAGCAGCAGGTTTGCACGACGTTTGGCAAAGACTTTGCACACACAACATACCCATTTCTATAACTTTCCTTGTTTGTAGTTAAGCAGTGTACAAATGCAACACTCATTGCTAAAGTTCTGAGAGTTAATATTGAGTCTATTAAACATGCCTGCTGCTAAGCTGACTCTGTAGCAGCCGGTCTAAATGCCTTGATACTTTTCTTTTTGAGCCCAAAGGATACTGGGTTTGAATCCAGGTGTATCTAATACTTTTAAATGAGCAATGATAATGCAATGACATCAGTTCTTCATAGTACATGTGTTGCTATTTGTTGGCATAGTACAGAATGTTTAAGTGGCATTGTGCAGAGGTAACCACAGTATTGTAGGGATGTTCACCATTGCTTGGCATTGGGGCATGATGTCAAACTGCAAAAATAGAGGTAAAAAAATGAAGGGACCCATTGCTTTTTTGGTACTTATGTATGTTGTTTGTGATTCTATTTTCTGACCAGATTACATGTGTTAAAATGTGGTCGATAGGAAAATGATGACATGGGGGAGCAGGCATGGGCATATTTGTCAGGACATTTCACAGGTATACATGATTGGTAATAGCTTAAAATGGAATGTTTTGTGTTAGATCTGTACACATATTTCAGGAACAGTTCATTTGATAGCACTTTTAGCATTTCACTGATGGTTGGTTTGTTAGCAAAATGTATCATTTGCCTGTTCTATTGTGGATGAGGAAGCAAAGCTGCATTTCTGTTTTGGCACAAACAATGATATGTTGCCATTGTTACACTCCCTTGTTTTGCATCCAGTCTTGTTTTGTGTGTGATCTGCGAATGTAATATGTTACAACGACACAATTCCTGTTGCGCATATTTGAAATATATAGACTGTTATATCTTTCTCCTGTGGGTAATAATGAAATGCTACCTTTTCTGTTTTATCTGGAAATGGGACTTTTTTAGTTATGTGATACTTATGTATATTATCCTTCATTGTGTTTTAGGACACCTAGGACTATGGCACCCAGGCATCTGAATCCCCAAAAAGCACCTTTCAGTGATCCGAAGAATCAGATAATTTTGGAAAATTTCAGGCAACATGGTGCATTTTTGCTTGAGATGGAATGTGGAGATATGTCAAGCAGAATGCAGATTTAGCAGCAGATAGTTGCAGATGTGAATGCAGTAGGCAACCACAGCAGGAAATACAATCAGGTGCACCATAGGGCCACTGACATGATTTTATCTGCATGGAGGAGAGCAGCGGCAATGGTCCATGGTTGATGGGTACCAGGGGAGACCTGCTACAAAGCCACCAATAACAGCAAATGAAGAGTTCCTGTCCATTGTCAGGGATCCAGGGAGCTCCAAGGAAAGTGCAGAACAGCATATACTTCATATACTTGACATTGGTGTTATGTTTCAGGGACAGTAAGTATGTCCCAGGGGAAGCTTCCAGTTAGGCTCATGTATCTCAATTGTTAAATACTCTTGTATAGTAAAATATTTACAGCAATACATTAGTTCTGTTTAACAAGAAATGTGTTGGGGAGATTATAGATTGTTACAGTTGACATCACATTCTGACTGATTACATATGGGCTTAGGTTGGACTTGTCATCCGAGTTCTTGTTGAAAGTATAGTTAATGAACATGTAAAGGGAAAAAAGTTTCACCCCGTGTTACTGTTAATTGTGATGATGTTGTCCTTACCTTTTGCTTAACTTTTTCCAGGATCATCCTCCATAGGAAGCCTACAGTCATTTCCACATGGTAAGCCAAACATTTTTATGTCAATACTGATGAGCAGTTCAAAGAAACTTTTAGTTTGTGCTGTTGGTGTCAAGGCTGTTGTGTGTATTGCTGTACTGTCTGTAATAGTGGCACCACTGTTAGTTAGGATATATTACACTATAGTAGAGTAAGTATTATTTTTTCCCGTGTTTGTTGCTTATTTACACAGGTGATCCTGACAGTGGAAGTGTGGGACTTCTGCCATTTGATGTCAGAATATCAGCAGATTCTGACGATGATGGTGGTAGCCAAACAGAGGCACAGTTGGGCTGGGGGGGTGCAGAGGTTAAATATCACACTGAAGTTGACAAACAGGCATCCCATGTAATTCCATTGATCACAGCCAGTAGGCCTACACCTACCCATTCCAATGAGGCCTCAGATATTGGACAGGTGGAGTGTGAGACAATTGACCAGAAAAGTGTGGCTACTGTGGCTTCAGTACCTGTTGACTCTGGCCATAGCCATAGTGTGGGAGAGGTGCCACACAGGAGGGTTGTTAACAGTGCTTGGAGGAAGCCTATTGTGCATCCTCCACCTGATCCAGGTGTCTCTTTCCATTCCACTTTACTCATGTTTAGGGAAATTATGGAGGTACAGACATGTTCCAGAGAAATGCTTAGGGTTGTAGATGTAGCACAAGCTAATGTGTGACTGCTTCCACTGTGTTGCCAATTCAATGTATTGGATGGATGACATGTTGGAACGGGTAGTGTCTGTGATAGAAGATCTGCTGAGAGGGGAATGTCATCCTCGTGAGCATAGGTCAGCCACATTATCTGCTGTTTGCTTGCTGACATGGCCATGCCCAATCACACTCCCATAGTGGCAGTACTTCCACTGCTCCATCAGTGGTTGAGCTGTTCACACGTGGCAAGCCATGGGGTTGCAGTCCTGGGTGTCCTCGTGATGGGAGCTTGTCCAGCAGACATCAGTCATATTCAGGTAGTAGTAATATATCTGACCATGGGGATGGACATGTCAGTGCAACTCCTGACAGAGCCAGTTCAAGCATTCAGGAGAAACAACGAGGAAATATTACCTCTACCATGTGTGACTGACACATGTCCATCATGCCAGGATGTAGAGATAGCACAGAGCTTGACTGTATTCTTGCAAACACATGCACGCACATTTCACCTTGAGTGCTCATACAGGGACACACACATAACAAGTACATGGGTCATTCTTGAGGCTTGCAGCTCCTTCTGTCTCATTGGCCATTTGATAATTTATCTAAATTTCTACCTGTCTGTCTTTCTTACTCACATGCACTTATTACCTTTTGTGTTGGTCTTGGCCTCCTGACCCCAAGACAACACCCTGTGCAAATGATAATAACTATGCCATCTCTTTGATTCTGTCTTTTGGATTCAGGGATACATAAGTCTTTTGTCTAATTGACAGATTGCATGGCTGACTGAGTGCTTAGTATATATGTGTTTGGGATGCTTTTTTGAAAACTGTACTTTTTTTACACATTTTTGTATTCTGTATAATTTTAATGCATGAGACCTATTAGTTGATAAAGTGCACATGCGTATTAACATAAGTCAGTTCTGTCACATATTGATGTCTCTGTTCTAAAACTCACACATCTTCTACTTATGTACATTAGCAAATAACAGCAAAAAGTATCTGCCATTCATTTGTGTTCTTAGCCATTTATTTTCCTATTCCAGGTTCAGAACTTACCTTGATAGTCTGGCAGTTACAAGTATTTTAATTTGGGGCTAACGCTATAAGATGCTGGCAGTACACAGACATTAAATGGGTAAGTAAAGGCTGTGAGCATTGGCTAGCATCAATTGTACTGTATGTACGTGCATAGGATGAAAGTTGTACCCTCTTAGGTGGTGATCATGTGTGCTATCTGTTGCCTCTTGGCCAGGGTGATGGCATACTGTGCACGCCTACATCTACTGACACCCACATTTTCTGGTGGCTCTTCCTCTGACTCCTAACCTGTGAGCTTTTATGGTGACCTTGCTAGTGGTTGTGTGATGTGTGGTCCTTCCCATTGGTGTTCTTGTTGAAGCTGTTTTCTCAGAAAAATATTATGATGGATAGTACAGACAGTGAAAATTTTAGTACAAGTATAGGGATTGTATTGCAGGGCTCCCCCTGATTTAATCTAGCTACTGGAAACATTAATTCAGCATCCCAAACACATGCTCTATGATATTTCCTATTTGGTTGTGTGCACATTTTTGACAGGTGTTGGATATCCCCCTATAAAATTTCTGATTGAGTTGAGAGTTGTGCCAGATATGAGACTTGTGGCAACTGCCAGGGTTGCCAGCACATGCTTTCAGGTGGATTCCCTTAGCATTACACACAACCTGTTAGTTAATGGAAAATCACCAACAGAACGACAAAACCAAGAACTGAACAAAATGCCATGCAGACCAGAATCCAAATAAATCCAAGATTTATTAACACACAGTAACACACGGTAAGCTCTTTTGTTTGGTAGATATCACCAAACTTCTTCAGACCCTGTTAGTTAATGGAGTAGAAACCCTTTCTGTTTATTTAGTCCCTTCCCTTTCTGGGTGGTGCTTTGATCTTAAATGTTCATGCAATCTATGGTGCCCAAGACTTCAGAGAAGTGTGCTACAGGATAAATATCCTATATAATTATAGTGCTGTTCTCAGGTATATGGGGAAAAATGTATGTAGTCACTGGCATGCTGTAGCATAGCATTCAGGAACTGATGGAAGATCCTGGAGTTTGATGCTTATGACACCCCCGTTGTCTCTGGAAGGTTCCTGTAGCTAATAATTTAGGTGCTACACTTGCATTAGTTTCCACAGGTGTTGGTTCCCCTTAGTTTTCCATTGACCTCAGTTGAGGATGACAGAGGTTGCAGAGTTACTGTAGTATGTCTCTATCCACCCTATTTCAACCTCATGCAGACCATGAAAAGTTAAACAGGGTCTAAACATCCTTCTCCTACTTGGCCAAGGTCTATTAGCAACAGCAGCACAGACTTGGGCCTGTTGCACATGCACATGCAGAAGAGCAGCAGCAGTCCTGAACATTCTTTCTGTGTAGAGTAGGTTCCATGGCTGTATTCCAATAGGTTTTGGAATTTGAGGCCAAAACCTGCACTGAGTGCACAGAATTGCTTTATAGCTTGTTGAATAGCAAATCCATCCTAGATTGGTTGATTATAATGCAATTCAGTAATTAGCATGCCACAATGTGTAGATTGTTTGTGTGGCTCTACACACTGTGTATGGCCACTTACTGAATACAAATCGGCATGCTACCGTGTCCACATGGCGAGGACATGGTTTTAATGCACCCTATATGCTTCATTGAATCCAGCCCCAAGTCTTTTGGAATCAGGCTTTAAGTGTTTTGGCCTGATTCATCCATCAGGTAACATAAAATGCACCCACTTGATACGTGCTGTGATTTTGAAGATGTATTCAACTAAGGAGAATTTTGTATTTTAATGAACGAATGATTGTGAACAGTATGACAACTGCAAGTATACACAATAAGTTCATACTTTATTGAAAAAAACTTCACTTTAACAGTTAAAAATCACCAGTAATTCTGTTCATCATCCCACCAAAGTACAAGGACAACAGTTACTTGTCAAACCTAGATATATCAAAAATAAAACTGGTCTGAATATATTGTTAACTTGGACTATTGCTGGACTCCACACAGTGCACTAAACACATCGCTGATAAATTCCTCAACTGTATGAAAGCCTAATATTCTGCATCTAAAAACTTATTCCTGTTCCAAACTAAGCATCTCTTGCTTAAGGCCTAACACTACCCAAATTGGAGTACAGAATACCATTTACATCACGTAGAATTAAGATGTCTAAAAAGTGAGAACACCATTATGATTCACTCTGCAAAGATCAATGACTCTCTGTCACTACTAGATCCACCCTTCTACCATCTTTCTTCACTTTTTAGATTTAATATACTGCAACTATTCTCACTACCTTTAGCAGGAAACTTTAGCTGAAGCCATACACTTATGGCCTAAGAGGCAGCACTGTCAGCTCAATTACCCTAGCTACAGGTAAAAAAAAAAAAAAAAACTATGGCGAAAAGTATTATTATAAACTAGCTTTTTCCTAGCTGGAGCCTTCTACCCATTATACACAGAACTGATACTAGTTGCACCAACTTCTGAAAAAATAACACTCAAATTAAATAAGAAAATGGGATACTGAGGCAGTGAATAAATGATACAACCTAATACATGTCAACTAATAATTTTTGGTAAAAAATACATTCCAATACTAACTATAACCCCTCTGTAGTAGAATGTACTCTCTAGGTGGTGACAATGTGTACATATATATATAAAGTGTATTGAATGTTTGTAAGTATGTACATTTATATATAAGGGTCTATATTAGAACACCGAACATTTAAAATGTCGAGTGTTCTAATATCGACCCATTTTTAGCGAACGCTGAAAATATCAAAGAAGCAGAAAACCAAAATTTTTTCCTAGGGAAAGAATTCAGTTGTCCGTTTCTGTTGCTTTGGTATTTTCAGCGCTCTGGTGGAAAGTTATGGGTCGGGTTCAGGTAAGTGTGAGATTGAGTGCGGGTTAGGTATGTGTGCGATTGTATGGACATGAGGGTTAGGGCGGGTTAGGTGAGTTAGGGTTAGGGCATGGGTTAGGTATGTGTGCGATTGTGTGGACGTTTGGGTTAGGGTGGGTTAGGTGAGTTAGGGTTAGGGCACAAGTGAGTGTGTGATAGTGACAGACCTTAGGGTTAGGGTTTGGGTTAAGGTAAGTTGATAGTTAGTGGCGTATGTATAGTTTAGTGTAGGGTTAGGTGAAAGAGTTTAGGTGTATGTGTGTGGATTGCTGTTTGTTTGGTGTGCTTGTGTTGTGTGTATGTGTTTTGGAACAGCAAATTTTTTCCCTAGGAAAAAATTTGCTGTTCTGAATGTTCGATGTTTAGCATTTTCGATTGGTAGGGTTCAAATTTAGAACACTCGACATTTTTAATGTTCGGTGTTCTAATATAGACCCATATATAACCAGGTTACACCTACTGAACTGTATAATAAAGTATCGAAGTCCATTCAAGACAAGATTCAAAACTGCAGGTAATTTCTACCTCTGTGTCTCTCTCACTGCCTGTCTCTCTCTCTTTCTCATTATTTCTGCCTACTGTAAAATGTCTAGGATATTGATTGAAAGGTTTCTTTGTATGGGATTTCTAAATTTTATTTGACTTGTGTGTATAACTGTTAAAATATGAAATCAGTTAACACTTTGTAATGTGTCTTGAAAATGACAATATAAGTAAATTACAATATAATAAGCATATGTTAATTATTAAATCACTTGCCTGTAGCAACTACTACTTATGCGATGAATGAAAGTGGACCCAGGATCAGCCCACGTAGCCTACAACAAATTTGCAATTAATCAATAACCAAATGCATTTTCTTTTCTTTGATGGAATTTCTGTTTGCTTTCATAGACGCAGATGCTGTAGAAAGTCTTTGTACTTCATCTGCTCAGCTAATGGAGACTGACACACTGCACTGAGTGATTTTGCGGAATTGTGCAAAACATTTAAAGTATGCTTTTGACAGCTGTATTTACATAAAGTGAATATATTGAACATCTTCTGTGAACATGCACATACATCATATAAAGATAAGAACTAAGTAAAGGACAGGGTAAAGGAGGTGACTGAGAAAAAGAACTTTTTAAGGAGATATTATTCCAGTATTTGTGTTGGTATTGGATGATATTGTTTTTCTAGGGTAATCATGTGGTTGGAGCCTAACTATGGCTATGGAATGATAAAGCACTGACTGCAAGCCAAAGAAACAAATGGCAGGACTGGTGCTGGTGGAGCCAGGCAAGGGAGGGGGTGGTTGGGTGGTGGAATGGAAATAAGTGACCAATACCAGCTCACCCATCCTGGGGGGAGGTGCTTCAGTTCACTACTGTACTCACATTTACAGCAATATGAGGCATATGGCAGAACTGTATGGGCCAGTGTGACTCCTTGATTTGTTCAGTGCTACAATCCATTAATATGAAGCAGCAAATGCAAAAAGTCACAACTATATACAGAGAATGAATTAGGTGTTGGATATTCTGCATGATTCTTCAAACGTGACATCACAGGCACCTATACAGCATGAATAATGTGTTGGGTATTCTACATGATTCCTGAAACCTGATTTCATGGCCACGGAGAGAGCATGAATTGGGTGTTGGGTACTATACGTGATTCCTGAAACCTTATGTCACAGCCACCTATACCAACAGAGTCTGAATTAAGTGTCAGGTGCTATACATGATTCCTGAAACCTGATGTCACAGCCACTTGCACCTACAGATTGTGAACTAGGTGTTAGGTACTATATATGATTCCTGAAACCTGAATGCAATCCCAGGTGGAACAGATGAGCCCATAGATTTCTAACTCTGAGCAAGAAACAAGTGGGCTATTGGGCTGTCATATTAAAAGTTGAACAAATAGACCAGGATTACACAACTATTGAAGAAATGAATGTTTTTACTGAGTAGTGGGAAAGGAAGTCTGAAGTGATGGTGCAGGGTAGAAGGAGTAATCATGTGCTTTGCTTTTACTTACTGATTATTTTTCTACTGTTATCATATTTAGGACCTAAATAGCAAGTCATTGTTATTATATATAGGATGATGTGATAGATGCAATTACAATGCAAGTAAGTCATGAGAAGATCTACATATTATATGTAAGTACCCACCTACACAATGTAACTACCTCTTATAATAGGGCAAAACGTGTCAGGCATGCGATGAATTTATTGATTGCCATCTGGTCCTCCAGATTTCTCTTGAAGAAAACAAGGGCATTGCTCTGTTTAGTGTGCAAAGGTAGCTTTTTCCAGTCATGGAGTTACCTTTGGTTAATACATCTGTCTCTCCAATGTGTTTTATTTCGGTATTGGTAGTGATTTATATTCTTAGTCTGAGAGTCTATGGACCTGTTTTACTTCTGAAGGCACACAGGATATGGTAATGTAGGAACTTTGTTGGGAAGAAATGCTAGATATAGATCTCACAAGAGCCTGTAAGAAACAAAATATAGGGATAGAGTTACAAAGTTGTCCAGGTAGCTGAAGGTTTTTACTCCAATAACTATTTTAGTTAGGAACTTATGCGGCCTTTCTTCTTATACAATATGTTTAGCTATGTCAATGCCTGAGAGGACACTGTACTCTATAGCTAGTCTTATTGGGGCTGAGTACAGCAGGGTGGTAACTTCTTTTTACTTAGAGAAGATGCCTTTAGAAAATATTTCGGCTTATTTAGTTACTGCTGCTTCATTATGGTTAAAGGAGAGAGTAATTTATGTTGGTGATAAGGTCCCTAATTACCAAATTATTCTGAGGAAGATTACTACCTGTACTGTAAGTAGTGGATGAGGGATGATTGCCAAATATGACAATAATTCACTTTCCAGCATTCACTTTAAGCTTATAACATTGATTTGTAAGGAATTTACATCATGAGAGCACAAATGATAACATGCAGCTTGCAGTAATCAAGAAATGCGGTTACTCACAGGTCATGGTTTATAGTACAGAGGTCAGAAGTGTATATGACTAAAAGCAGGGGCCCCACCACTACTCTCTTGCTTTCTGAAATGGAACCCACCACCTTGATTCTATGGACTTTGTCTTTCATCCAGTTAACAATCGCATATGGGTTCTTTTTGTGGTTTGTTTGCAATACCATCATATAATGTAATGCTGCAGACTTGGCCAGATTGAAATATGTCATGTTGATTGATTGACCACTTTTTAATGCCTTCTTGATGTTCTCAAAGAAATTTACTAAATTAAGTAGGCATGACCTATGCTTAAAAAAACAAACAAATTAGTCAGGGTTATGTCATATCAGGTTTGGTCAGTTTATGATGTTAGAGATGATACCTTTATTGGCTTTACAAATAAGACTAGTTTGGCTAATTGGATTATAGCTCATGGGGGTCTGTTGTAGGACCCGGCTTATGAAGAGGCATTACAACAAGTATTTTCCATACCTCAGGAGCATACCCTGCAGTTGGATTAAATTAAACAAGGTCGGGAAGGGTTTACCTAGGTTAATGCTTGACATAATTTATTAGGAATCCAGATAAAACTGTATGGGTCCATGGAAGTGGTGTTTCTAGAGTCTGAGAGGGATCGAAAATCATGAAGTAAGCAAAAATGAACATTAATGGAGCATTACTGATTGCATCTGAAAGTAAGGGTGGTTTAGGAGCCTTGGAAATGTGTGACTGTCAAAAATATATCGTAGAAATGTATACAAATAGGAACATTTGGGATTGGGATTGAAGAAAATCCAAAATGAAAAAGTAATTTATTCAGAGAATTAAAGAAAGTTAAAATACTTTAGCTCCACATCAAAGGCTCTGTTGCATGTTTCTAAATAAGAGAAACCTATGAAAGAACGAAATGGTCCTCCAGCAATGAGATAATCCTTTAGGCAGTTGCAGGAAGTTTCAATATTTTTATCAAGTTTGAATTTACCTATTTTAATGTGAAATAATATGTCCCATACTATTGCAGATTGGGAAATGTAAGAAACTTAAAGTGCAACCATCTTACAGTAAGTGATTGAAATGTTTATAGGCATTTGCCAACTCATAATGGCATTAAGGTGATACAGCTGAAGAGAAAGTGGAGAAGTAATGAGAGATAGGCAATAAAAGTCAAATAATGCATACTATGTTGCCCCCAGTATACAAAATATGTTCTATGGTGATATGTAAATGAATGGCATTTGAGAATGTAACACATTTAACAGAAAACGCGCAGTTGGTCCAGAGAGTATAAGAAAGATTTAGGGATGAATAGCCCATTAGGTGACATGTTAGTGGTTTCATGCAATATTGATAACAGAGAGAGATAGGTTCATCCTCTCTGCACCACCTTAGCAATGGGTGGTAACTCTAACCCTGACACTGTCCCTTTCCTTAACCCTAACCGTAAACCTTACCTTTATAAAAACCTCCCTGTAACATTATCAGTACACAAGCCACACTTTTAGGGTTTTATATATATATCTATATATATATATATATATATATATATATATATATATATATATATATATATATATATATATATATATATATTTATAGGTTTACTATGAAATGTCAATCACTCATCATCGAATGTTCATATTGGTGACTCCTTTACCTGAAAGCCATAATGCCGATTTTTAAAAATAGCATAAAAACCCCAAACTTCAACATTTCCACCCGTTCCACACCTCAAAACAAGTGCTACCATGGGTTAAAAAGGGGGCAAGATTTTGCTTTTTATAATATTGGTGTTTGACATTATCAACAGTCGCAGTTCAGAGTTCACGTTAGTGGTGTCGACAAGGGATGATCGACATTTTGATGGTAAGCCATATATATATATATATATATATATATATATATATATATATATATATATATATATATATATATATATATACATATACACACACACATATATATATATATATATATATATATATATATATATACACATACATATATATGGAAACACTTTATATGCTCGAAATCCTGAAATATCGAATTTCAGAATCTCTAGCTCATAAAGTGGAAACGCTAAAACAGCGAACACCCAGAAGCCGAAATTCAAAATCTCGCATATCGGAGATGTTGAATTAGCGATTCTGGTGTTGCAGTGTGTTCATGGATTCAAGTAAGTGTTTATGTTTTAAGGGTTTTGGGTAGGGGTTGTAGTATGTATTAGTAAGTTTTGTTACTGTGGTTTGTGTGTGCAAGGGGGATGTAGCTTGTGTGGTGGTGTTTTGTGCATTTGTGTATGTAGTGCGACCTTGGAGTTAGTATATTTAAGTAGGGGGGGTGTGGTGGGTGCAGCCCCCCACATGGGGGGTGCCCCCCTGCTTGTACATAGGATTGGGTTGTGTTTTTATTTGTGGGGAGGAAGGTGTATGTATGTGTATGTTTATATGTGTGGTGCGTGTGTAGTATAGAAGTCGTGATTTTGAATTTCGCACTTCTGGGTGTTCGCTGTTTTAGGCTTTCCACTTTATGGGCTCGGGATTCTGAAATTCGATATTTCCAGATTTCGAGCTTATAAAGTGAATATATATATATATATATATATATATATATATATATATATATACATATATATATATATATATATATATATATATATATATATGTGTGTGTGTATGTATATATATACATATATATACATATATATGAAGATAGATATTTTATATATGTGTGTGTATATATATATGTTTAATTTCTATCTGGAATCTGACAAGAAACAGTCAAAGTGGCTTTAAAGTCTCCTGAAATGTGATATATTGTTGAGTGGACTTGTAGTTTTAGCTAATTGCTAAATGGATTTACAAGACTAAAGGATAGTAGAAGGTGATAAGCCAAATTGCTTTTCAGTGAACCCAAATCATATTTCAGGAGGTTATAGTAAAAGACCGCTGTGCATAATATTATTGTGTTCGAGTTATTCTTTACATTTTAGAGGAGGATACCCCTACCCTCACACACACCCCAGGCTAAAGGTTGGTTTGTGCTTGCAGTGCTTCAGACAGGATCGTGGTATCACTATATTATGATCTTGTCTCAGACTTTGTTAGCAATTCCTATCATAGTAAGCTACAGTTCCTTTTTTTGAATAAGATTTGCAATTAGATTTTGGCTAAAATCTTGTATGCATTACCCTTTGGTGAAAAAGTTTCTACTTGCCACTCTTGGAGTTTTGCACTACATGACTAATTCAAATGCGATGTCATGTTGGACACTATATTTAGATTTCATGACAGGGAAGATTCTCACAAGCTGCATGGAGGAAAATGGAAAGGTATATGCAACATTCTCATATCAACACTTTCACATATGGAATATAGTCATATAATTCCAATATCCGTGTAAATCCTGCCATGATCATCATAAGTTCTTTGCAAGAGACAGCGGCATGACTTTGATCTAGTATATCATTCCTTGCCAGAAGAACTTCATTAGAATGAAAGTCTCAAGAAAGGGCCATGTTTTTGAAATGCCTGGTGGTCTATTATGGGGAGAAAGTTTTTTCAGAATTCTACCTCACACTTGCTAGATGTGACACTGAATGTCACCTTGGGTGGATAAATAAGCATTCTAAGATCATTACAAAAAGCCAAATGCAGGGCTGCTATCAGTCGAGGCAGGAGACTCCGTGAGCGATAAAGTGTGAGCAGCAAAGAGCAATCCAAATACCAAAGTGGCAATAAAACGAAAAGCAAAAGTTCAAAAGATCCACAAATCAAAGTGCACTCATAAAAATAATTAAAAGTTTATTCCAGGCTTAATACAATGAATGCAACTGTGTAAATCACTTTTAAAAACTTCCTTATGTTTGCTATTGGACAATACAAGTTTGTTTGTCACATGTTATGCTGTCTTAAAAAGACAGGAACTGAAAGATGTCAACATCGGTAAATGTAACAATGCTTTAAAATGAATGCTTCCATCAAAATATGCATTCAATAATCAGTATGTCCATGCAAGTAAAATATAAACTCTAGGCATTTTACAAAATCATTAGTCGTTGCTACATTTATTAAAACCTTCTAGCTTTCTGTCACCTCGCGGTGTTATAAAGTTAAAATCCACAGATAAAGCATTTCACTCTGTAGCATCAGTACTAAGACATATACAATACAACTTTACATGTACCAAATAAATGAACTGACATAGTAAAAATGGTGAAAGCAGTGACACCAATTCAACCTAGCCCGAAAAAAGGCTAAGTAAGCCCCGCGATGTCCCTCAAGGATATGGATCAATCATGCTAGGAAAAACTGTTGTCCGAAATTTAATAAATATTTTAAAAAATGCACAAATGGGAACCTCTTAGATTCCAAACAGAACAAATTGTTTTGAGGTAAAAATGCAGAAACTATGTATATAATTATGTACAACCTAACTTTATGTGCAATAAGCATCTACGTGATGATGAGCAAGAACAGTATCTAAACTTCTAAAAATAAATAAAGGTAAACCTATACTCATGCTTTACCGTGAATAAATAGACAGTACATAATTATGCCTTAAAACATATACGGTCTCAGATTATGACATATTAAAACAAATAAAGATGAGAGATATAAAAATGACACATAAAAATACACATAGGATAAGTCCGTGGTGTAAAGCTCTGAATATAGTATCCTAACAAATAACATGAGCAACTAATTCCGTGTGTATTGTCGGTACTAAATATAATGTCATTTAAAATCTAAATAGTCTTGTGAAACAATGAATGGATAGATGATGCATCAATTGTAAACATGTACATATTAATATATAACGCACTATCTAAAGAAGAGTTAATTAGACTTATGCACATAACTATAAATCCCTAGTCCTTTTTACAAAATGAATTCCTGTTCCAGTGAAGCGAAAAATATATATATATATATATATATATATATATATATATATATGTATAAGAGATAATTTACAAACGATGTGGAAAGAAACAACTGATATTGTTAGTTGAGGGAAAAGGAAATGTAATACTGGGATGTGAAGCATAGGCTCTGATATGAGGCTGAAACACAGGATTCCTAACATCTCTAAAAGTCCATTAGTTCCTAGAAGATGTAATTGAGAACATATCTTCTTATGACTATATGATTCAGATCACTGGTACTGTAAAAGTAGATAAATTCAGTCTACAAAGACCCAAAACACTAATTGATTACTAACCCATCAAAGCGTAGTTCTAAAATTCCTTACTGCACTAATTGGAGTCTTCTACTTTTTAAAAATGGTTTTAGTTCCACTTTATCGTTAAGGCCTGGTAATCTATCAGACCTTAGTCTTATAATCCACCGTGTCTCTTGTTCTAAGGTTTTGTTGATCAAATCACCACCGCATTGAATGACGCAGAATTTAAAATTATGATTGATGCCTGCTACTGTATTGTGTCTGGCTAGGGCATTGGTTTCAGTACCTACTCTGATGTGATAAATATGTTCCCTAACTCTTTCCTTAAGTGATCTGTTAGTTTTACCAATATAATAACCATTACAGGATGTACAGGTGGCCATGTATACCACCTAGCCAGACACAATACAGTAGCAGGCACCAATCATAATTTTAAATTCTGCGTCATTCAATGCGTTTGTGTAGGTTTTAGAGGTGGTGATTTAATCAACAAAACCTTAGAACAAGAGACACGGTGGATTATAAGACTAAGGTCTGATAGGTCACCAGGCCTTAATGATAAAGTGCAACTTAAACCATTTTTAAAAAGTAGAAGATTACGCAGATGATATCACCTGTCTTTACCCAAATAGTGCAGTAAGGAATTTTAGAACTACGTTTTGATGATTTAGTAATTCTCAGAGTAAATTAGTGTTTTGGTCAGTCTTTGTAGACTGAATATAACTATTTTTATAGTACCAGTGATGTGAAGCATATAGTCATAAGAAGATATGTTTTCAACTACATCTTCTAGGAACTCATGGACTTTTAGAGATGTTATGAAATTTGTGTTTTAGCCTCATATCAGAGCCTATGCTTTACATCCCAGTATCACATTTCCTTTCCTTTTTCACCCAAACCCCCCCCCCCCTCAACTAACAATATCAGTTGTTTCTGGGTATAGTTCCACATCGGTTTGTAAATTATCTCTCTTATACATACATATATATATATATATATATATATATATATATATATATATTTTTTCGTTTCACTGGAACAGGAATTCATTTTGTAAGTAGGATTAGGGATTTATAGTTATGTGTATAAGGATCCCTAATTAACTCTTCTTTAGATAGGTACGTTATATATTAATATGTACATGTTTACAATTGATGCGTATCATCTATCCATTCATTGTTTCACAAGACTATTTAGATTTTAAAATGACATTATATTTAGTACCAGACAATACACACGGAATTAGTTGCTCATGTTATTTGTTAGGGATACTATATTCCCCAGAGCTTTACACTATGGACTTATCCTATGTGTATTTTTTATGTGTCATTTTTATGTGTTACTCATTGTGTACCCTTATCTATTTTTATCTCTCATCTTTTATTGCCATTCCTTCTATTTTTTAATGTATACTTTAACAAATGTACATGTATTTCTGTTTTAATATGTCATAATCTGAGACCGACATATGTTTTTAAGGCATAATTGTGCATATATGTACTGTCTATTTATTCACGGTAAAGCATGAGTATAGGTTTACCTTTATTTATTTTTTAGAAGTTTAGATACTGTTCTTGCTCATCATCACGTAGATGCTTTAAACGTGCTTTCCGTACTTTGAGCTACTATTGCACATAAAGTTAGGTTGTACATAATTATATACATAGTTTCTGCAGAGCACGGCTTTTTTACCTCGCAAACAATTTGTTCTGTTTGGAATCTAAGAGGTTCCCATTTGTGCATTTTTTAAAACATTTATTCAATTTTGGACAACAGGTTTTCCCTAGCGATGATGCGATCTGATTCCTTGTTGAGGGACATCGCAAAGCTTACTTTATTCGCTAGGTTGAATTGGTGGAAAGGTACGCTTTCACTGCTTTCACTTCTTTGTATAGCATTTTTACTATGTCAGTTCATTTATTTGGTACATGTAAAGTTGTATTGGAACCACCACTATATATGTCTTAGTACTGATGCTACAGAGTGAAATGCGATCTTGTACGTTGTTTATCTGTGGATTTTAACTTTATAACACCGCGAGGTGACAGAAAGCTAGAAGGTTTTAATAAATGTAGCAACGACTAATGATTTTGTAAAATGCCTAATACGTTTTAGAATGCTTCAGAGTTTATATTTTACTTGCATGGACATACTGATTATTGAATGCATATTTTGATGGAAGCATTCATTTTAAAGCATTGTTACATTTACCGATGTTAACATCTTTCAGTTCCTGTCTTTTTAAGACAGCATAACATGTGACAAACAAACTTGTATTGTCCAATAGCAAACATAAGGAAGTTTTTAAAAGTGATTTACACAGTTTCATTCATTGTATTAAGAGTCTGAAGAAGCCTTTGGCGAAAGCGCTTACTCGTTGGAATAAACTTTAATTATTTTTTTATGAGTGCACTTTGATTTGAGGATCTTTTGAACTTTTGCTTTTCGTTTTATTGCCACTGGAGGGTCACGCATTTGGTATTTGGATTCTAAGATCATTGTTTGAATTAGATAGCAGATATGGAAAATGAGATTGACTTGGTAAGAGCTAGTTCACCTCCAGTTCAATTTTATTTTTAAAATAACAGATAAAAACATACTCAGCCTGTACCAATGCATATACAAGGTATAATTCTGCAACTGTATTATTTTGTTTGGATATACAAACCTGAATACAGAGATTTGCTTACATATCTTGTAAGGTGGTATGAAGTGTTTTGATGTTGCTTAGAAACAAGTGAGTGGGTAGAAACAAAATGGAGTACTTACTGTTTACTGATAAAGAGGGCACAATTTTCCAACCACAGTACATCTAAACTTTCTGAAATTATTTTAAAGCTATATAGATCATAGCTCAATTTCATATTTATTACATTGACTAATTGTCTGAACATTTTACAAATCTATGAAACGACCAGTGTATTATAGATGATTATACTACAATAAAAAATAAATAAATACAATAAATGATATAGATTTCCAGTGGACAAGTTCTTAATGAACCAAATCAGTTCCAACAAACTTTTTATTTTGTTCCTCGACAGGATCATGTCCAATGGC
This sequence comes from Protopterus annectens, assembly GCF_019279795.1. NCBI lineage: Eukaryota > Metazoa > Chordata > Ceratodontiformes > Protopteridae > Protopterus > Protopterus annectens. Next base: position 884,320,786 of record NC_056734.1, on the reverse strand, counting down.
TCCACTACTGACATATCAGTCTATACTTTCTGTGGCTACAGGAGTGGAGCAGTATGGGAATGGACAAGTCATTGTCAACTCTCTTTTCCTGGTGTGACTTGGGTGGTAAGAAGTGTACCATCTTGTTGGTCCTGGAAACCTGCTACCCTATCCATAACTGGAGCTTTCTTGCCACCCTTGGCAGCTCTGATGAGCTGACTACCACTGTCCATTTAGATAAGCATGTCTCCACATGCTGGATTCCCTTTGGCCTTCAGCTTATTGTTGCTGAGGACAGTGACTACACAAGACAAGCCAGCTCAGTCACCACTAGGTGTTTCCTTATGCAGCAAGGCAAGCCATTACCATCCTCCTGACAGGCTGGATTAGTCATCAGCTGACTTTCAATGCCATCCTCCGTGCACACACACACACACACACACACACACACACACACACACACACACACACACACACACACACACACACACACACACACACACACACACACACACACACACACACACACAGACACACACACACACACACACACACACACACACACACACACACACACAAAACTAACAATGAAGCACAGGTCATCTTCAGCATAGTCAGGGCTTTAATCTACTATGCCACAGCAATGACTTAGAAAAAAGTAATCTGTATGTGGCTGTGACTTTTCAGCTCTCCAAAAAACAAAAACACCAACAGTACTATCTTGTTTGACAGCCATCTTTCTCTTTCTTATTCTCAATCTAACTACATCACTGTGAGAAGCTGCTAGGTCACATTGTCTTAGGTAATATACTTTCTGGAAAACAAATAAAAATGGTGATGACAAATTATTTATTTGTGCTGCCACTATGTCTGTTAATTGTAGAAATATATATTCAATGATGTGAGTATGTATACACATAAAATATTGATTCAGTTGTTGCAGCTGCCAGTACTCAAATTATGGTTATTTATTTATATATATATAATTATATTTTCTGGTGAATATGTACATGTTGCAAGAGTTATTTTTAGTGGACACCTTGTCAGGAAAACTAAAACACAGTAATGCTACTAATGCTGTTAGTCATATATGATGGGATGGTGTCAGTTAGAAGTTTGTATCTGTGTGATGCACTGAGGTCTGAGGTGGTGGAACTTTAAAAAAACAAAAAAACAAAAAAAAAACCCCACCAAATTCAGCTACAGCACAATATGATATTGTACACTTTATTCTGGTACCTCGGCTTTTCACCTTCTTAGGAATATTTTTATTACCTGAAACTGCTCCCTTTTATACACTAAAAAGGTTCTACCTATAAGTGGCTCACCCCTTTTTCGATGGGGGAGATAGTGTCAGAGAAAAGCTTAATATGTTTGAATGCAGAATGATTATTAATTATAGGACACTACCCTAGGAAAATGAATTTAGATAGTAATATGACTCTAGGAAATTTTAGTATTTTGTATAAGAGAATTGATTGAATTGTAAATTAAAATGTAAAATGTAAAAGGGTAAAGTATTTATTGAGTATAATATATTGTGTGTAGATGTTTCTTGAATATCAGTATTGATTGATTGAATAATTGCTTAAATGGAGAAGGTGCAATTTTTTTTTTGTATTAAAGGGAGCAGTTTGTAGTAATACATATATTCCTAAGAAGCTGAAGTACCAGAATAAACTGAGCAATACCATATTGTGCTGTAGCTGAATTTGTTTTTTTTTTTTTTAATTTTCCTTGGTTGGTGTTTATTTTTACATGGTGGAACTACGGTCTGCAATGACACAACTTCAGCAGTAGTTGTATCACTGCAACACAGTCAGTTGGACAGGTTCAGGGCATGCATGGCAAAAGGTTCAGCATCCCATGCATGCCGCCTTCCATGAGAGCTGTCGCTATCAGGATTTCCTCTAGCTGTAACACAACCATGGCTACATGGTAGTATGCTGCATGACCTTCAATGACATCTGCTAAGAAGCTTGCCATTGAGGCTATGGCCATGAAAAAGGAGGTATCCTCTCTTGGGTGTAGACACCTCCACTTCAGATGTTGCCAAGGAAGTGTTAGGACTGCAGAAGCAGGAGCTTGGGCATCAATGGCCAAATTTTCTATCATCTCTGGATGTAGTAGTCAACCAGCTCCATAGATAACCCCTCATCCCTGGCGGAAGCCAATGCCGTAGGCAAAACGGAAAGAAAATTAAAAACACGCATCTATGAACATATGTACAAAATTAAGAAAAAAGATGATAAAAACGCCCTGAGCAAACATGTTATAGACAAAGGTACAGAACACACATTTAAATTTGCAATCCTTGAAATAGTGGACAGAACTATAGGTAGGGGTAATTGGAAAGCTAGGTTAGGGGCATTAGAGAGCAAATGGCAAATTTGCTTAGATGCCACCACCACCCCTGGACTAAATGATTATATTAGTCTAAAACCTTTTTTAATATTAGATGAATAACAAAGTATATGACATATTTTAAACCACACAGTAAGGAAATTTTATATGTAACTAGAAGCATATTTTATGTTTTAGTAATGTATTTAGTATTAAGGATCTTTTTAATTTTAATTTTGTTTATATTGTATTTAGTGATGTAATAATACAGTAGAATTAATTGATGTTATTTATTATTTTAACATTGTATAGATTTGGCGCCAAAATGGGTATAAAAGGGAAATGAGAGTGTTTACTTGTAGGTTCTGATGAAGTCTGACGTGTCCAGATGAAAGCGCTAAACCTGTGTTAATTTTGTTGTGAAGAAGTGTATCAGTGTGGAATAAATATTTCGCTTTTACAACAGTTTCTCGTAACGTTTTTGTAGCTGAATTCCAGCAGCAACTGAATGTGTAGATGAGCTCTGTCCGAGCTAAGAAGCAGCAGTTATCGGCTTGGATTATTTAGTTATTTTTACTTTCAACTCTTCAGTGTTGCCATATGGCCGACTCAGCAGCTTCCGAGGCTTTATCGGATAGAGCCGATTACGCTACCCTACGAGCTGACGTCACTACCCTCCAAACCGATGTCGGAAAGCTTCTGATATTAGTGGGTAAGCTCACTGAAGCTATACAAGCGGGGAATCCCGTTGCTAATTCCCCACATAAACAAGCACTACCAAAGGAAGGTGCTTCAACACCGCCGTTCATAGCAGAACGGATATTATTAAGTAGTCTTGATGATATCCCTAATGGGCAAAGGGAACATATAACTGTGAGTAACCCAACACCCAACTTGGACATTAAGGAAACTTTTGACAACGCCATCACGGAGGCTGAATTCACGTTTGACTTTAGCTTGTTTCACCAGACGACGGAAAACACAAGACAAGGTGCTCGCCCTAAACAAAAGGAAAATATGAGGACATATTCTAATGTAATAAGAAAAGGAACAGACATAATGAACAAAAAAGGTACTGTGATTGGTGACAATATTACGAGCCCTAATATGGGCAGTAAATACAATATGAAACAAAATTCTAAATGTACTAATGCAACTAATTATAAGGAAAATAAATCAACCAATGTTATGTCTGACTACCTATCTGAAAACTATGTATTTGATACAAGAAATGTTCTCTTTAAAAAGGATGTTAGAAAAACTAATGAAAGATACAGATCTAGCTCTGTGAACAGTAGTTTGAAATCGAAAATATTCCTATTAGGAAAGAAGCTCATTCAACTAAAATGCACTAAATTAGACAATGCTTATTTAGAAAAGTGCATTAATGAGCAAATCGTACCAAAGGGGTTACGATTTTTCAAACTTCCTTTAGGAATAGAGTATAAAGACACCACGATGCAAGAGTTTAATAAATTATTTGATACATTTGGTCACATGTATATGGAAACAGTCATGAAATATAATGATGAGAAAATTATGACCATTTTAAATGAAGTAGAAACGCTTAATGAGGAAATCATAAATGATTGTGATTTTGAAGAATGGTATGAATTGTATTCAAAACAATTTCAGACAGCTAGCAACAGGGTTAGAAATGTATACAATAGAAAGATGTACAAGATAGAGAGAGACTTAGAATTATATAGGACGGGGAGAACATATATATGGCCCCATAAGCGGATGGAACAAAATAGAGGGAGAGAAAAATTCAATGTACATGTTAGATATGAGGAGGACGAAAATTTTCAAGGGGGAAGATATTTTCCAGCCCCCATAAACCATGTGAAAAAATTTTAAGTACAAGTCATAACAGCAATGTGAATAAGGCTATTGGAAATCACAGTGAGGAAACAGGGATAGGTGACAACAAAAACATTACATCTGAAAAGAAAGATGGAGAGTCTGAAGAAAAAAGTAGACCCTCTATATATGACCACAATGGTCTTAAGGTGTATAATTACACCAAGACAGATGTATCAAGTAGCTTTTTTTCACTTTTCAGTAAAGGTATGAAATACATACCTAATACAGGGTTCAATCTTTATGACACTATTAAGAAAATCAAACTATACTGTCGCAGGTTGAACCTAGCTATATTTTTCAAAAATAATAACAATGGACAGCACGACTATGAACAGGTAAATAAGTTAGTCAAAAGAAGTACATTCATCCCACCATCCAACCCACAGGTAAATGCATATGAACAAGTAGTGTGTAAAGAGGTATATGAATTATACAACAACATTAGAAAAAATAACAAAACCACAGTCAATTTTCATGACAATCTAACTATAGAAGAAAGAAGTACATTAGAAAAGATTATATGCAATAAAGACATACGCATCATGAAACCTGATAAGGGAGGAGGGATTATCATCTATGATCAAAATACATACAATAGAGTGGTACAGGACATATTAGCTAATTCAGGAAACTATGAGGAGTCATCAATCAACCAAGTCAATATAGGACACAGACATATAGATGTAGTTGTGGAAGAATATTTATTAGACCACAGAATAAACGAAGACATTTATAAATTTATAAGAAATGAATATCCTATTTTGGCCAGAATAGTTTGCATTCCTAAGATACACAAGAGTGTGACTAACCCCCCTTTTAGACCAATAATATCAGGATCTAGTTCCAAAACTTTTAACATGGGGGTAACCATTGATCAATGGACGAAACATGTTATACGGAAACGTACCACATCTTATAAAAGAGTCCTGGCATTTCCTGAGTAAGCTTACAACTGAAATATGGGATAAAGACATCACATTTATTACCATAGATGTCAAAGACCTTTTTTCTTGTATCCCGATAGACATCGGACTAGAATATTTTAGCAACAGTCTAAGGAAACATTCTACCCTCTCTTGGGAAAAAATACAATTGACAGTGAGTATGATGAGTCTTATATTGGAACATAATTATATAGAATTCCAAGGAAAATTGTATCGACAAAAAAGAGGCACTGCTATGGGGGCATCTTGTGCACCCATATATGCCAACCTTGTCATGTTGGAATGGGAAGAAACTTTTTTGTTCCCTAGTGTATATTACAAAAACATAATTTTATACACTCGTTTTTTAGACGATTTATTTATAATTTGGAAAGGTAGAAGGGACGTAATACCCGAGTTTATACAATATATCAATAATACTACGGAATTTTTAAAATTTACACATACAGTAGAAGAAAATGGAATTGCATACCTTGATACATACATAAGCAACAACGGGGAAGGATTTACCTCAAAATTATATAGAAAACAAACTCATTCCAATGATTACATACATTTTGGAAGCTGCCACCCTCCCCACATATTCAAAAACATAGTGAAGGGACAGTGTGTGAGGGCAGCACGTATGTCATCTACCCGAGAGCAAATGATGTATGAATTAGAGTATATATATGAATTATTCACTAAAAGAGGTTATCCTAAAAACATGTTAGATGATGTAATCCAGTATGTCAAGCTGGAATGGGGTAAGAAATATTATCCATTACTAGGACATGAAGAATTCAACAACAAAATTAATCAAATATCAGAAAGGAAAGTATGTGTGATTATGTACAACTTGTATAGTAATCCAGTCAAGGAAATTCTACGCAGATATTGGAAACTATTAACAAATATGGAAGACGTAGGTAAGCTAGTTGGACTACACCCACAAGTTGTATACAAAACTGGCAAGAACCTTAAGAGAATAGTAGAAGGAGGAGAACATAAATACAACAAAGGTATAAAAGAAAGGGATACAACAACAAAAAAATGTGGAACATGTACACAATGCACATATATAAATGAAGAAAAATGTTGCAAATTAGATAACATCATCAGAAGTAATTGTAGATTTAAAGCTGGCAATTGTAACAGTCAGGGAGTTGTATATTTGGCGAGATGCACAATCTGTTCTGCCTACTATGTAGGCAAAACGGAAAGAAAATTAAAAACACGCATCTATGAACATATGTACAAAATTAAGAAAAAAGATGATAAAAACGCCCTGAGCAAACATGTTATAGACAAAGGTACAGAACACACATTTAAATTTGCAATCCTTGAAATAGTGGACAGAACTATAGGTAGGGGTAATTGGAAAGCTAGGTTAGGGGCATTAGAGAGCAAATGGCAAATTTGCTTAGATGCCACCACCACCCCTGGACTAAATGATTATATTAGTCTAAAACCTTTTTTAATATTAGATGAATAACAAAGTATATGACATATTTTAAACCACACAGTAAGGAAATTTTATATGTAACTAGAAGCATATTTTATGTTTTAGTAATGTATTTAGTATTAAGGATCTTTTTAATTTTGTTTATATTGTATTTAGTGATGTAATAATACAGTAGAATTAATTGACATTATTTTAACATTGTATAGATTTGGCGCCAAAATGGGTATAAAAGGGAAATGAGAGTGTTTACTTGTAGGTTCTGATGAAGTCTGACGTGTCCAGATGAAAGCGCTAAACCTGTGTTAATTTTGTTGTGAAGAAGTGTATCAGTGTGGAATAAATATTTCGCTTTTACAACAGTTTCTCGTAACGTTTTTGTAGCTGAATTCCAGCAGCAACTGAATGTGTAGATGAGCTCTGTCCGAGCTAAGAAGCAGCAGTTATCGGCTTGGATTATTTAGTTATTTTTACTTTCAACTCTTCAGTACTCAAATTATGGTTATTTATTTATATATATATAATTATATTTTCTGGTGAATATGTACATGTGTGCAAGAGTTATTTTTAGTGGACACCTTGTCAGGAAAACTAAAACACAGTAATGCTACTAATGCTGTTAGTCATATATGATGGGATGGTGTCAGTTAGAAGTTTGTATCTGTGTGATGCACTGAGGGCTGAGGTGGTGGAACTTTAAAAAAAAAAAAAAAAAAACCACCAAATTCAGCCACAGCACAATATGATATTGTACACTTTATTCTGGTACCTCGGCTTTTCACCTTCTTAGGAATATTTTTATTACCTGAAACTGCTCCCTTTTATACACCAAAAAGGTTCTACCTATAAGTGGCTCACCCCTTTTTCGATGGGGGAGATAGTGTCAGAGAAAAGCTTAATATGTTTGAATGCAGAATGATTATTAATTATAGGACACTACCCTAGGAAAATGAATTTAGATAGTAATATGACTCTAGGAAATTTTAGTATTTTGTATAAGATAATTGATTGAATTGTAAATTAAAATGTAAAATGTAAAAGGATAAAGTATTTATTGAGTATAATATATTGTGTGTAGATGTTTCTTGAATATCAGTATTGATTGATTGAATAATTGTTTAATTGGGGAAGGTGCAACGTTTTTTTTGTATTAAAGGGAGCAGTTTGTAGTAATACATATATTCCTAAGAAGCTGAAGTACCAGAATAAACTGAGCAATACCATATTGTGCTGTAGCTGAATTTGTTTTTTTTTTTTTTTAATTTTCCTTGGTTGGTGTTTATTTTTACATGGTGGAACTATGGTCTGCAATGACACAACTTCAGCAGTAGTTGTATCACTGCAACACAGTCAGTTGGACAGGTTCAGGGCATGCATGGCAAAAGGTTCAGCATCCCATGCATGCCGCCTTCCATGAGAGCTGTCGCTATCAGGATTTCCTCTAGCTGTAACACAACCATGGCTACATGGTAGTATGCTGCATGACCTTCAATGACATCTGCTAAGAAGCTTGCCATTGAGGCTATGGCCATGAAAAAGGAGGTATCCTCTCTTGGGTGTAGACACCTCCACTTCAGATGTTGCCAAGGAAGTGTTAGGACTGCAGAAGCAGGAGCTTGGGCATCAATGGCCAAATTGTCTACCATCTCTGGATGTAGTAGTCAACCAGCTCCATAGATAACCCCTCATCCCTGGCGGAAGCCAATGCATGTTGCAGTGGATGTGTGTGACTGAGTCTATCAAAGCATATGAGACATGCATTCCAATATATTATCTCAAACACATGCACCCTGCAATATCCTCACTATCTCCACCAAGGCAGTGGTGGTTCTAGCCTGTGTCTCCATATTAGCCCTATAAATATGCTGGATTGTGACAAATAATGCACTAACCTCAGAGGGAAGCTGGTAACCATGTCTTCAACATGTGCCATTATCCACTCCCCTGTGTGGACCTCTTGGCTCATAAGTGCTGAGGATAGATTCTGACGTCTGTCTCCTGGGGACCAGCACACTTTCCTGATTGATAATGTCTCTATAAACCTGTCTTAAATGTAAGGTGTAGGTAGCCTGGGTATCCACTGGCATAGAGTCTGTATCCATGGTCTGTGCAAGGAATGCCGTGGTCACATATTCTGGGTGCAAAATTCACTCTCTACTCCCTGAAGAGTGTCAGCTCATCCTGCCTTCATAATCTGAGGTTGCAAAACCTCCATCAGGTTGGGCCAGTTCCACAATTCTAGTACTGGATAAAGAAACATCTGTGAGTACATCAAAGCACAAAATATCCATTTTAAGTATTACTGAGCACCACAAGCATAGAAGCAGCTGAGTTTTAAAAAAATAAAATGATAAAAAGCTGTCATTTGTGTGCATACTTTGTGTAGATGAACCCTTGATGTACATATATACCATAAGTCTGGCAGCTTTAATAAACTTAGGTAAAACATAGACATTTATTTAACATAAAATGGGAATACCAAATGGCACACTAGTCTTCTCACTTCCAGTAGGAATGTGGGATACTTCTCAGAAACAAATGTTTAAAAAAAAAAGAGAGTAACAAAAATGATGGAAAAATATAAGCACATTATCAGAGACGGTGTAAAATCTGTACATATTAATGAAGTGCATTGCAAAATTCTGCCAAATAAAATCCTTTATTTTTGTTTAAAAAGGGAGTTGTAAGATGTGTCCCCTCTTTCTTTAAATTATTGTTTCCTGAGATATATTAGTCATGATTTTCTGAGTGCTAGACAGAACAAAAATCACATGTGATGAGGGGGATTCCAAAAATTGTATGTATAGGTAAATTAAGCCTGAAAACAGGGGCATACCTTCAAAAATAGGGACATCCTGTACAAGATTAAATCACGCCTGAAAGTAGAAGGTTAACTAAAACATGGACAGATGAAAAGTCTGACTGAGACATAGAAATAGGTCTACATACTTGGTCCATCTTCACTGGATTGTCTCTGGGGTCTTTCCAGCTCCATACCCACATCCAGAACCACACTGTAGGACTCATTAGAAGTGTCATCTCTACAGAGAGCAGACAGGAACTCCTCTGTGTCCAAAAGATGTGTTACGCTTCACAGCAATCTACATGTTGCACTACCTTGCCATGCCAGAAATTCTGCTCTTTGTTGGATATCACATGTAACATCAATTGTGGTCACAAATCACATTAATGTTTGTCACAGTATCATCCTAGGAATGGTCCCAGTATGGATGGTGAACTGCAGGCCAAAGAATCTTCACCCACAGAGATGGAGGGTCCAAAGGCTAGCACCCCTTTCTCTGCATCAAAGAACTTGAGCTTATGGGAGGATGTCCCAGCAAATAAAGTAATGCACTTCTGCTTGTCCTTTTTTTTAACCTATTCTTCTATTGGTATGGAAAACAATCAAAATACCAGCTATGTTCCTGCATTGCCGAAACAAACCCTATCACTGTCAGTGTCCTCCTTGGCCATATGGCATGCTGACTGAGTAGTTGATGGTCATATATGTGAAAGTAAAATATTCCATTAGTGTCAGGCACATAGGTTTACTTAGCACATATCCCCCACAACAGCATCTTATACCATTATGACTGATCAAAGTAGCACGACTACTCTTCTCAATGTTAAAAAAAGTTTTACTACCTATTTATAGATGATGCATACATAAGTCAAATGTATATATTGAAATATGTATCTTTTGCACTGTACAAATGTTGTGAACTTTGCTCTGATATGTGCTCATGGGTATCATCCCACTAAGATCACTAATCCTTCAGCTCAGCAATTGCTTTACCCATGCAATCCTCCTGTAAATACCTTTCCAAGTACACTTACAAGTGCTAACAAACACATATGTTATTTTGGCAATAGCAACTTGCAAAAAGTAAATTTTAATTTGTACAACAAAAAGTTTTTTTCCTTAAATAATCTTCTGAAATTCACCTTTTGTAGGTTCCAAACTCTGATCTCTACACGTTTCTTCCATAGTACAATGAGGCTGTCTGATTGCTCTCTAGCTTCATCAGGCTGGGTGTGATAAGTATGCTAATTATGACTCTGCTCTTTAAGGTTTCTGAATCTCACAATTTGCACAATGAGAGCACCTGCTCAGCCCTGAACTAATGGGTACTCATTGCTGTACACATGCCTATATCACTGCAGTCATCATTGTGCAAGTGCGGCCCATGCCATGATTCCAGGGGATCTGTAATTTCTAATCTAACCAACTGGACATGAAGTCAGGGTAGTGCCTGATATCTTAACTTAGTACACAGGTATACAGGGCTTCCATGTTTCACACCTTAAAGTGCCACAATGAACCACAATAATACAGTATGAATATTTTCTGATTTTGCCATGTGTTACTCAAATGTGGTGTTGTTGATGTCTGTTGCTGCATAGCCAATGGGACATGAAAGACATGATTTGGGCACCACTTTTCTGCCATTTTTCACTGAGATTCATCAAGGTAAGACTTCATGGATGGAGAAGGCGAGGGTACTGCTCATTTTAGAGCACAGAGATGGTGTGAGGAGGAGTAAAAAAAAACTTTCTCTACATTACAGCTTGAGGCTGGGGGATTGTCAGGGACTCAGTATAAGACTGAAGCCTGGAATAGTTTAGCCCAAGCTATCACCCATACCAATGACATACCATGCACGGGAAACAATGCCACCACCATTACAGTCACTTGAAGTGCCACATTCCTGACCTCCTTTGCCTTTAAGAGGATGAAGTTAAACATCAGATGCCATCTATGTACCATAAGTAGAACTTATGTAAAAAGCTGAGATCCTTCATAAAATTCTCCAAAGTTAGTAACGAAAACAAAATTGCCACTGATTCTAAAGACAACTACAAAGCATTATATAGCTATGTCAAGAATCTCAACGACAACATTCAGATATGCTCTGAGTTACAGCACACTGGCACTAAATATACAGAACCAACTGATATTGCCAGCATCCTGGCAGATAGGTTCTGTGCTAACTTTACCCCCTCTCAATCCCTAAAGGGCCCATCTCTATACCAGAACAATGCAAAATTCCTGTAATCACAGCTGGACAGGTAAAACACACACTCTCCAAAGCCAAGAACACAGCATCCATGGGACCTGACAACATCCCAGGCTGCGTTCTACATGAACTACAGAACGAACTGGCACCCCACCTAAGTGCCATGTTAAATCATAGCCTCATCTCAGGCTTTGTGCCCACTGAATGGCACATAGAGATGGTTATCCTACTCCACAAAGGGGGAGCCTCCACGGACCCTGAGAACTACTGCTCCATTAGCCTGATGAGCCTGGTCTGCAAGGCTATGGAATGTATCATCTTGGAACTTATAAACAAAGACATTGGTAATCTCCAAACTCTGGACCCCACTCAGTTCGGGTTTGTAAAAAGCAGATCATGTCTCCTAAACCTGATAGACATCTTTGAAGCAGTCACCAAAGCCGTAGATAAGGGTAAGATGGTTCTCACAGCCTATCTAGATCTTGCCAAGGCTTTAGACACCATCCACCACTCTGGAATTATAGATAAACTCACTAAGCTAGGTATAAATCCCTATGTCACACCACACCACCCACTTTTCAAAATGCTGAAGTCCTATTTTCTGTCCTATCCATAAGAAACACTAAGAAGATCAATATAATATACTGCTACATACCTCCAGGCAACAACTCGCTCATAATAGAAGGCATCCTACACTGGACAAAGGACAATCTACCTCAGGAAACAATCCTGCTAGGAGACCTTAACACTGACTGGGCAGCCTGTAACTCCAGCAGCCCCTCTAATCATATCAATCTATATGGGTTCTCTCAACTAATTAAAGAACCAACTACAATAGATGAGAAAACAAAGAGAGAATCCATACTGGACTGGAGACTAACCAACTATCCCAAACAAAACTATACAGTAGGCTGCCTCCCAGATGACTTGAGTGATCATCTCCCCACCTTCCTACTCCAGAAACACTCCAATCACCCCAAACCAGTAGTCTACAAATTTGTACGAGATGACCGTAACCTTACCCCATGATACCTAAATACTGTCCTAAGCCACTGCAACTCGGAACCACTACGGACACTCGGGTTAGACCTGGCAGTAGACTACTTCAATACTACCTTCTCTAACATCCTTAACAGTCTAGCTCCCAGCAGAAAGATCAGAGTTAAAGCCAACTATGCACCCTGGCTAAATAGGGACACCAGAGCCTTACTAAAAGCTAGAGATAAAGCCTGGAAAATCCCTAGCTCCAGACAATACTATCAACAGCTTGGAAATAAGGCCAAGGCTGAATCCAAAATAAACAAAACTATTTTCTTAGCGTCCAAAGGAAATATTAAAATAGTCCATAAAAATTCTGGCATGCCATTAACTCCCTACTAAAGTCAGGCAAAACCACAACCCCAGCACCCATCTCTACTAACAATACGCTAGACATAGCTTCTCAAATTAATAACCATTTTACTAAATCCATCTTAGCCCTGTCCACTCAAATAACCAAAAACTGTCTACCTCAATCACAACCTAACCTATCCCACACCACCCCCTCTTTCAGCCTATCACCCGTGCCCACCTCAACTATCAAAAAACTCTTCCTAAAACTAAAGCCAACCACACTAGCAGCTGATAACATACCTAAAAATGGCTAGTGACTCCCTATCATATCCTGTCTCCATCCTTATCAACCGCTCCATACTAGAATCCTACATACCCAAACTCTGGAAAGTATCTCACATCATTCCTCTCCATAAAGGAGGTAATTCTTATGAATTCTCTAACTACCGACCTATTGCCATCCTTTGCCCCTTATCTAAAATTCTTGAGAAATGCATCCACTTGTAAGTGATGACATTTCTTAACACACACAATCTACTATCTACCACACAACACGGTTTCCGTCCACATCACAGCACTACCACAGCCCTTCTATCCTTCACTAATTATATAAACCTTCACAGGCATGATAACAAATATGTATCAGCCATTTTCCTAGACCTCTCAAAAGCATTTGATATGGTCTCCCACTCCATTCTACTAGACTTGCTAACATCATTATCCTTCACCTCCTCTACTATAGCCTGGTTCAGAAGCTACTTGTCTGACAGGCAACAATCAGTCCAGTGGAAAGGAACTCTGTCTACACAACTTACAACCACCATAGGAGTCCCACAGGGCTTTATACTGGGCCTACTATTGTTCTCTATTTTTACAAATAACCTCAAATGCTCTACAAAACATGCCACTCTCATACAATATGCAGATGATTCAACCCTGATCTGCTCCGCCCCATCTCCCACCACCCTACATACATTCACTCAAGATACCTTTATCTCAGTAGAACAATGGATATCGGGTATCCAACTAATTCTAAATCCCAAAAAGACAAAACTGCTACTATTTACCCCTAATAGATAAAAAAAACCTCTCCTTTACCATAACATCTAAGGACGCACCACCATCTCCCCTTCTAACGACACCAAACTTCTGGGCATTGAAATAGACAATAATCTCCACTTTGATGTTCACATCTCACATACCATAAAACTAGTACACAAAAAACTAGGTGCCCTATACAGGCATAAGTCCTTTCTCTCACAAAAAGCAAGAGTCACTCTTGCACAAGCCACCTCCTCTCAACTCTATTATATGCAGCACCAATCTTTACCCAAATCAGACAATGTGACCTAGACAGACTAGAATCATGCTACAATAAAATAGCCAAGTTTGCTACTAACTCAACCTATAGAACCCATCATTGTGCTGCACTAAAAGAACTAAAATGGCTTGAGCTACCACAGCTACTTAACTATTACCAGCTGGGCACAGCCTACAATATTCTCAAATATTCTGAAAAAAACCCTCATTATCCAACCTACTTACTATCTATACTGCAAACCGGTACCTAAGATCCAGTGAAAAATCTCTCCTTTCCATCACCAAGGCTAACAATAATGCAGGGAAATCACTCTACTCCCACACCATTGCCAGAAATTGGAACTCTCTTCCCCTATCCGTGTCCACTGCCCCCTCCACATCCATATTCAAAAACTCCCACAAATCACACCTTCTTAGTACCTGGTTATGCCCTTGTATCACATAACCCTACCCATACTACTATTAACTCCCCAATTTCCTCTCTGATCACATGCTGGAGCTCTGATCCCCTGTAGGCTTGGTCATCTGAAAGGGTACTTTTAACTGTAGAATCTTACTTGATATATTTTCTTTTCTTACCAATGTATGACTGACATTGGCTTTTCACCCATGTTCTATATCTTCTTTTACCTGGAGTGTTTTTATTAATTTCTTGTTATATTACTATGCTCAGCATACATGATGTAACCCTTTTTGTGTATTATGTTGGATGTACTGTATTTGTATAACTTGATGTTTGAGCTTTTCGCCCCGGGCCTCCGCTAAAAATTGACCTGGTCCAGTTGGAATTTCCCAGTTAACAAATGTAAAATAAAATAAATAAAATAAATGTCACAAGGTGGGTTGCCAACTGGCACACTGACAGAACCCACACTGTGAAAGAAGCAGACTCCAAATCTGAC
The DNA here is from genome assembly GCF_019279795.1 of Protopterus annectens. Lineage (NCBI taxonomy): Eukaryota > Metazoa > Chordata > Ceratodontiformes > Protopteridae > Protopterus > Protopterus annectens. Next base: position 884,305,641 of record NC_056734.1, on the reverse strand, counting down.
TTCAGACCAGTGACAAGTGGAGTACTACAAGGTTCAGTCCTGGGTCCTTTCCTGTTTGGTATCTACTTCACAGAAGTACAGGCTAACACAGAAGGTCTTTGGCTAACAAAGTTTGCAGATGACTGCAAACTAGCAGCCATAATCAAAACTCCTAACAATGTGGACATTCTACAAAAGGGCCTCACTGAGACAGATGCCTGATGTCAAACCCATGGCCTCAAGCTCAATGTCAAAAAGTGCATTGTCATCCCTTTTGGTAAAAACTCTGTACCCATGAACTACCACATAGGCGGTAGTCTACTTAACACCAAAAGTGTGATAAGAGACCTTGGGACACAGGTGGACATTAGTCTCTCCTTTGATAATCACATCGCCACAGTAGTCAGGAAATCCTTCTACGTGGCACACCTCATCACAAAAGGTTTCTCATCCAGGAAAAAAGAGGTCATTGTTCCCCTCTACTCATAACTCATTAGACTCATTACAGAATACAGCAACCTTTTTGGTATGTACCTCACAAGACATCTACAACAACTGTAAAGGCCGCAGAAATACCTCACAAAGAGGATTATCAGCCTCAAACAGATGCCCTATGCAGACCGTCTCAAAAAACTCCAGCTTTACTCCGTCGCATATCGCCTACTCAGAGGCGATTTCTGCCTAACATACAAAGCTATGTCAAACTCAGAGCTGTTGGACATGCTCCACTTAAAGAAATCCCAATCCATCCAAGCTACATGCTCTAGGGACCTAAACCTTGTCACCACAATAAACAAAACATGCTGGAGGGATAGATTCCTGTCCCAGAGACTTCCCATACTCTGGAGCAAACTATCTATCTATATCAAACAAAGCTCCTCATTAGCACTCTTCAAGAAAAATCTTGATGATTGGATGGGAGATAGGAAATTCACCTGGGGGATCACTTCTGTGGCTCCGCTCACCAGGGGAACAGGAAAATAATTTTCTTGGGTGGCGAAAGCCAGGGTACATTTTTGGCTAGGCTTATATAGGCCCTTGGGCCAATACCTAGTACCTACCTATGAACTTATAAACCTATTATGTTATTAGTTACTCATGTAAACTGGCACAACATGCCATCCACAAGTATTCCACAGTGTTCTTTTTATCTCTAGATCCTGAAGACACTGAAGTAAATAGACAGCAGTAGAGAATAAGATTAGAGCACCTAAGAACAATCTGGGGTGAGTATACTTGCTTCAGACTGTACAGCTTTTAATATTAGAAGTAATAAGGATTTATTCCCAAACAGTATACCTTTCATATGGGTCTACTTTAGTCCAGCGAACAATCAGATGCTCGAACACTGTTAGTTTGAAAACTAAGTGTCGAACCGGCAAATAGTGACTGGCTGGAACAGCAAATTTTTTCCCAAGGAAAGAAATCGCTGGGCTGTCCATCTGGGTTGTGCTGTTTCCTCTACAGTAGTGCGATCTCGCAGTTGGTACATTTAGGTAGGGGGGGTGTGGCTCCCCACTTCATTTAGTGTTTTTTTTTTTTTTTTGGGAACAGCGATTTTTTTCCCAGGGAAAAAAATCGCTGTTCTGGTTGTTCGCTGTTTTGAGTATTTGAGATTTAAGTGTCAATATAGCAACATTCGATCACCTGATCATTCATTGTTATAATATAGACCCTTTCATACGCTACTGCTAGTTCTGTGATAATTGCATAGGTCAAAGGTAACAGTACGATTATCTGTCTGTTTGTACATGCTTCCTGTCATATACTTGAACAAGTGGGTCCAGATGTTAGAGCTCTGTTTTGACATTGTTATAGTATTAGACTGGGGAAATGCAACATTTATAGGTTGGTGGACATCTGTGTCATTGACAATATTTGGCATTATAGTTGTTTCCTTTGCTTATGACCTATGAGTGAAGTGTATCTGGCAAACATGATTTCTTTGAATTCATACACTTGTCGCAGACATCATTACTGAATCTCAGACTAGAGAACAATGTTGGTTTATCCAAGCAGCTTAGCACATTAATCCTCCATCTGTCAAAATGCGGATGATAATGATGGGTGTTGGTACAGATCCCCCTCTTAGTTGTTGTGTATGTTAACAGCCATGCTAAATTGAAAAGTGTTTGTTGGTCCTTAAAGTACATTATGTTTGACTGTACTATAATTAAAATATTTATCAGCATCAGTTGGCAAGATTATGTTGGTTTGGATATGTGTTGAGGAGAGATGCAAAGTATATTGGGAAAAAGATGCTAAGGATGAAGCTACCATGTAACAGAAAAAGAGGAAGGCCTAAGATAAGGTTTATGGATGTGGTGAGAGAGGAAATGTAGGTGGTTGGTCTGACAGATCAAGATGCAGAGGACAGGAAAAAATGGAAACAGATGATCCGCTGTAGCGACCCCTAACGGGAGCAGCCGAAAAAAGAAGAAGAAGAAGACCAGCATTGTTTTTTTTCATTGTATTTGTAATTCTCTCTCCACCTCCCTTTTTGTTGTTATCCTTTTTATGACACATTTATTTTTGTCTTTTCTTTTATTTCTCTCCATTTATTTTGCTATTGTATGCAGCAGCATTACAACTTGCATACTTTACTAAAGCAAGGCCTGAGAGCCTCCAACAGGTGACAGAAGTGCCACAACCACCACCACCACCTAAAACATCTATGTCCCAGCCTAATACAGTTGCTTCCACATTTCCTACCCTACCTGTACCCAGAGCTGGATTCACAATCTAGGTAGTTGCCTTGGGCCTTCTGGCTGGGGGGGGGGCTGCCACAATATTTAATTTTTAATTAAATAATTAAAACATTTCTTCTTTAGCAGCATCTGTGTGATTTCTTCTTTTGGAATACACACACTCTGCATGCATCTTTAGTACAGCACACATATATGCACACACATCAACAGAGATGTAAACATTATTGCGGCTGCTTCCTTCCACATGCAATTTAAACTTGCTTCTTGCTGCTGCTGCCATGAGAAATGTGACCAAACAATTGTTCCTTCAGTAAGATACAGAACTTGCTGTGTGTAAAATACCATAGTGAGGGATGGGTGGCAGGTTAGTTAATTCATTTGCTCAGGCTCAAACAGTGTAACTTGGTTATGGGAGATAAGAGCTTGACCTTTCAGTGCATTTTCAAAGAATTGTGAGTTTCAAGTGAAGAGAACTTTAGTGTTGCTCATGCTACGTCTACTTTCAACGTGCAACTTTTTTGTTTAGCAAATGAGCATCAGTGTTTGTGCTATAAAAGTTGAAGGCTGTGTTAGTAGCATAACAGGTTGCATTCTTCCCTTTGGTGCAGAAAGCTACAAGCTGTCCTCCCACACCATATAGATGGATTGCTGATCCTGTGTGATGGATTAGTGAGTGTGTCTTCCTTTGGATGAGATGCCAAGTGACTGTAAACCTTTTGTCAGTTTGCTAGCCATTCCCAGTTGAAATATCACCAGCTTACCATTTTATTTAATGTAGCATAGACAATTTATTCCCCAATGGCAGCAGACACTGAATTTGTTGATGACACACTGAAATATAAAGTAAACTCTTCATTAGTTACAGATCTCTTTAATGTGGAATTATTCAATGACTTTTACTTCTGCAGAAATTACTCATATTGACTGATGGTGGATTGTAATGATGAACTCTGAATGGCTTTTTATGGTTGAAATGTCCTGGAAAGGGTTGTTTTATCATTATTGGTTCATACATTTTGCTTCATTGCTTACTGGAAAAATGTTCAAAACTACAAACTTAAAACTTCTCTAACAAGTGGTGCTGTATTATACAAGGAGCATAATTTAATACAATCAGTAAGGTGAGAACACATGCATGTGTACATAGTCCTAAAATGTGTCCAAGGGCCTCTGGTTTGAAAACAGCCTAAAGGTAAACTTAACCTGCTACTGGCCAGATGCACCTTCTTTGAATGTAGGTTTCAATGCTGTTTCAATGAATGTGAGATTCAAGGGCAGAGAAGTTTACTGTTCATGCTAATTCTGTTTTCACTGTGAGACTGTATTGTTTTGTTTAGCAAATGGCTATCAGTGTTTGTGCTATAAAATTTAAAATAAGCGTTTTAAATTAAATCCAAATATCTGTGATCATTGTAGAAATAAAGAACTCAACTGAAGCAAACAGTGCAGCAACCATAAAAGTTCAACTAGAAAAGAAAAAGCAGCAAATGCACTGTGTGCAAAATTCCGACTGTGTCTTGGGAATTCGCCCCTATTCAATGCTCATACCAGTCCACAACACCTTCAATGAAACCAAGTAGAAGTAAACAAAAGTTTATTGTAATGCCAACAAACAAAGAATGGTTAAGTGCTTTCACTTGAATAAAACAAGCTTCCTCAGAACTCTGAGGAAGCTTGTTTTATTCAAGTGAAAGCACTTAACCATTCTTTGTTTGTTGGCATTACAATAAACTTTTATTCACTTCTGCCTGGTTTCATTGAAGGTGTTGTGGACTGGTATGAGCATTGAATAGGGGTGAATTTCCAAGACACAGAGACGGAATTTTGCACACAGTACATTTGCTGCTTTTTCTTTTCTAGTTGAACTTTTATTGTAGAAATAAAGAAGAAAATACTGTACACACCAACAGGTTTGAATAGTGCTTATGGTATCTGGGGAGAAATAGCAAAGTAATGGGACACTGGAATGGTTGCTGTGTGTGTGTTTGGTGGGGCAACCAACTACCTTGCCTGGAGACCCCTTTGACCATAATCCATCTCTGCCTGCAGCACTTGTTTCAAGTAGTCATGCACTGGAAGCTGGGATATTAGTACTTGACGGTAGCAGTGCCAGTAGAGGTGATACATTTATCACACATCCATCAGCAGCTGGTAAGAATAAGAATAATTGAATTTTGAAGCAGTTGTTATGTTATAAAGAGCATACACATATATCAAGGATGACATGACCAGATAAGAATGGTACCTCTGAATGTGGCGGATGTGTCTGGAATTTCATTTGTTGTGAAAAATATATTACTCATCCAGTTTCTAACAAGACCTTTAGACTTAATGCATACGGTAATTGCAAAACTAGAAATGTTGTCTATCTGGCTAGATGTGTTGCATGGCAAGCATATTATGTGGGTAAAATGAACCAGAGGTTAAGAGATTGTATCTGTAATCACCTATCTGAAATTAAAAGAGAAATAGTTACAAATGCACTATATAAACACATTAGAGACAATGGTTCTGGATATAGTTTTAAATTTTCAGTTTTAAGTGTAGTTGATAATAAAATATGTGGAGGTAATATTAATGATTGCACTGAAAAGGAATAATTTAATTGGATGTTACGTTTAGGGGCACATATTTCACCTGGTTTGAATGGCTATGCATCTTTAAAGCCTTTATTAAAAGAGCTATACAAACGGGCCTGATTGTCATCATGTGACCCATTTTGATATTATATAAATGGTAGATGGTATTTTTTGTTTGATATGCCTAAAGAAGCCTTGTTTAAGGTGATAGTTTTTACTAGTGGTTTTTAAAGTTGTATGTGTCTAATAAACCACTTCATTACCTGTTGTTCATGGTTCCAGTGACTTCTATTTTACTGGTTTTTATTTTTGTGGTCACTGGATTTACTTGCATACTGGCTATATATTTCTGCCTCTATTTGTATATGCAATGAGTCTTTTTTTCTTGTATTGTAAGAGCCTGTTTATATTTGGTTTTAACCATAAGGGTATATTTTTGAATTTGGCATGTATGAATTTCAGAGGGGGACAAATGCATCTCTGCAGTTCTTCACACATGCATAGAATTTGGCAGGTTTGGATTCCGCATAAATAGTTGGGATGTAGAATTTAGTCAGGTCTTGTGTATGTTGCATGTTTGTGTGGCCCTACTATCTACTGTACACTCCTACCTTCGTCTTATTTACCTTAATATATATATTTTTTACCGTTCTTTTCACTGTAGTGCAATCTTGGAGTTGATATATTTAAGTAGGGGGGTGTGGGGAGTGCCGGGTGGCTTGTCCCCCTGAAAACACTTTATTTTAGTTCATTTGTGGGTTTTTTTTTTCACTTTTAAATGTTGAGATACTGAAATCTCGGCATTTCGGCATTTAAAATTGGACATAGATATATATATATATATATATATATATGTGTATATATATATATATATATATATATATATATATATATATATATATATATATATGTATACACACACACACACACACACACACACACACACACACACACACACACACACACACACACACACACACACATACACACATATATATATATATATATAGGATCCGTACAGCTCCCCGATGGCACTTTTCTGCCAAAGCAGAAATCACCGAACATACATAACCGAAAGTGCTGTTCACCGAAGCAGCACTTTTGGTTATGTATGCTGGTTGTGCCGGTCGCACCTTTTCCACACTGTAGTGCGACCTCGGAGTATAAAAGTAGGGGGGTGTGGGGGGCACAGCCCCCTTGCATAAAAGAAGATTTATTGTTTTTTTGGGTTTCTATTTACAAACGGACTTTAACAAAAGCGCTTTTTCAGTGAAAGCGCTTTTGTTAACGTCCGTTCGGTTATTATGGATTCGGACTATTGAACTTTCGTTCAATAGTCCTATATCTATATATATATATATATATATATATATATATAGACAGCTACAAAGATAGATATCATTGCATCAAAAAAAGATTGCCTCACATACCTCATGACTCTGTATGGGTGTCACACACCTTCTTTTCTCTTGCTGCATTATGGCTGTGCATGTGACATTGTGTGCGTGTCACACACTTTTTTCTCTTGCTACTATTAAGCATGTCAGATTGTGCTGAGCTCCCTCGAGGCACATGCTCAGAAGATGAACACTACTATTACTGCTCATACCTCAGTCTGGCAGCACCATAATCCCACATGCTCTTCTGCAATCCCTGCTTTGTCCATGAGAAATAGCTGTAACACACTAACCTGCTTATCCTTATTCATTCATAATGAGCATCACAGCTTGCAGCATCTGCAGAGTAAACAGAAGAGTGGCCACATTTTTTCTGAGTCCCAAGGAATATCTCTGTTGTTGTAAATTCCATTGTTCATGGTTTACTGTAGGACAAACATTATTAAAATTTGTTTTGTAAGAAGCTGTAGGGAACAAATTAAAAAAGAGAACTTGCACTGCTGCTGTAATCTGTTTCATTGACTCAAGTTATGCTAAATAGCTTTTACATTTTTATCAACTTTGAATGCAATGATCCATGCAATTTTGCATGAGGCTATAGCACCAAAGTCATATTCTATTTTGGACTACATTATGACAGCATAGTATAAATACTGCTAAAGTTAAAAGGAAACTATATGCGAACATTTTAAATATGTTTATGTTACCCACTCTCAGCATGCTTTAATATTAATAAACAAACAGAAATACATACAGCACTGGTAAGGACATTTTTTTTAGCCTTTTTGCCTCCCACTGTCTGTGAGTGATGTCCAGTCATCCCACTCATTCTTCATCACCAGAGTAAAGGTTGAGTGGGTGAGGCCATCATTCAGACAACCATCAGGAGTGTTTTGAGCTTATTTTGCTATAAAACTACTTCCTTGTGTGCACACCATGTAAAGTGCCAGAGAGCGGATTTGCAAATGACTGTATAGGTCATCATCTCTCTCTTCTGCAAGGGGTATGCCCTTCAAATAGCTCTGCCTCTCCAGTCAAAGCATTTGGTTTGTAGTATCTCTCGTCTTCATCATGGAAATCACACCATTTTGTTTGTGCTTGAGTGTGTGCATCTGCCTCCAGCCCCTGGGACAGATAAGCTGGCCATGACACTTCATTCTTCCCCTCCCTGCCTGGATTCCACAGGGCTGAAGCTCTTAATCAAGCCACGGTCACCTTATCCACAGTTAGGGCTCCATCCCATTGCACCAGGCACCAGGTTACTGGTCAGGAAATTTAAAGGATATCACATAGGTTTAAAGGTTCATAGGTAGGTAATAGACAAGCAGTCTAAAGACATTTTTAAGCCTAGCCATATTCAGAAGTTCCCTACACCCTCAAGGAAGACAACACAGGATAGACCAGAAGGGAATTTGGGACTGACCATTCAATATCTAGGATTACCTTGAAGATGGCAAGAGTGATATTCTGCTTGACATGAAGATGAAGTTTGTTCTGTTGGTCAGGATATGCTGGGATATAATTTTTTTTATACAAACATGTCTTATTTATCTGTTGATGAAGATTTAGATCCATTTGAGTAAACATTATTTCTGCAAAGGAACAGGAGGTCAAGAATGCTATTTCCTGGCTGTAAAGATTATGCACAAATCCCTGAAGCTGACTCTGTATGAGACTGAGTGAAGATGCCAGTGTGATCAGATAACAGTGTCTCTTGAGGCTATTGATATTTTATGTTTGGAGCTGCTGATGACTTTAAGTTTATTGGTGTGTTTCCTATACTAAATATTTGACATCCATATAACCAGCGATTTAGTGTGACTAAACCAGCAGCAGTTGATTTTTAGTTTACATCCAATACAGCTTAAGTTTACAGAGAAGAACTAATAATGTAACAAGATATAGTGATACCTGCTGTCTGTTAAGGTCAGAATGGAATAGACAAGTTAGTGGTAAGATGTACAAATGGAACAGGCTGGAAATATAAGTGAAAAAAGGAGGAAAACTAATGCAGAGGAATGGAGAAGAGTACAGGAAGCAATCAGTGGGAGAAACAAAGATTTGAATAGACAGTGCTGCTTCTCAACACAATATGATTAGTTTATTCAACTGAATTCTAATGCTGTGGGATGGACAGCGAGCATATTACACAGTGGCCATAATGGCTAAAAGATATCAGATACAGCAAAAACAGGGAGGCCTTGAAGGTAAGCTAACACTGAATGACTTTAACTGCATATCAAAGGGATTTCCACAAGGCTGGAATATAATATTAATAGGCTGAGTCCTCATTTCCTGTTATTAGCTGTCATACATCTCTTTGAAAGCCTGAATGGGATCTAAGCTTTTATCTTGGTGCAGACCACTGCAAAAATTATCTAGCTAGCTACGAATGCTCCTATGCACCAGAGTTGTTTCTTACACTTGTAGCAGTAATGCATAAAAGGAAATGATATACGTGGAAATACAGAGCAGGCATTAATCTTTGACAGGTTAAGTTAGCCAACATAGTCTGTCCTATTTTATGTCCTTCAGATCTGCACATCCTCATTTACAAAAAGAGGTACACTTTCACAGGATTTTTCTCTATGCTCTTAAATATAATGAGAAGAATGAGAAATAGCAACTACGAAATTATCATGTTGTCCTTTCCCCTATGACTTTATGATTTCTATTGAGAAAGGATGTAGGCATCCACTGTAATAAAAAGCATACATAAGTAACAATATTTTGTAAAACAAAAGTCCTACCTGAAAAAAAAAATCAACTCAATTGACTTTTCTTATTTCATAAATTTTATCAGCTCCTTATATTTGAATCGCTTCTTTAAATGTTTGGTAAAGTATAAATGTGCTAGAGATTTCACCTTGGTATTTTAATTTGTCATTCACTAAAATGTGTTAAGATGTCAGCATAACAGTGATGACAGCTGGATATATACTATGCAAATTTCAGTACAGCAAAAATGTTCAAACTAGGAAGGGGACAGATTCCCCTTGTAATTGTTATGCTTCTTTGAGGGTACAACAAGCTAATACCTTCTAACAATAAATTAATCCACAGGCTTGTGCATAACTCAAGAATGAAAAAAAAACACAACTTAATCAACATTTTATCAACTAGTTTTCCTTAAACTTCAGTTTGATAAAACAAACCAAGGTAAAACAACAATCAACATGTTAAAACTGGGTCCTTATCAGAAGACTGATATCAATAATCACTTGTCCTGTAACTTTGAAAAATAAGATGCAATTTCAAAACAAATAGACTTTTGAAACAACTTTAAAGCATTTTCTGTGGGCTTCGTGCTCTGCACGCCACTGACATTGAAGTCTAAACTCCACTCTCCTGCAACTACATACTCTTAACTCTGAATTTGCTGTATCTCATGGCTCAGTGAGTACTCAGCTACAGTTTTTCATGTGGTATATATTGTCCAGCTTTTACATTTGTAGTCTTGTTATTCCAGGAATTGTAATTAGCTCTTCAGGCATAGCTATGAATACACAGTGTACTTGAATGAGTACATTATCTCTGAACATCTCTTGAAAACTTTATTACTAAAACTGCATAGAATGTTCAGAACCAACTAAACGAATGTTTACAGTATAAAGCTATACAAGACATCCTTATGCTCTTGAAAAGCACCTTTGAAATTAACCGTTGCATGCTTATAAGAGGCAACAATTGAAATAATGTTTCCCTTTCCTGCATGTATAGATCCAGCATTTTTGAAGGCCAACTACATTTTTAAATAGTAGGTAGGTGGGTGGTGGTGGGGCAATAACACTATATATAAGTACAAAATATTAATTTCTGACTACACCCCTGACAGGTATCCATTATAAATTACAGAACTAGACATATTTCTGTGCTCAGGTTAATAAAATATGCAACATACTTTGGAAATATACTATTAATAGTTGGTCAATGTAAACAGTGATGTGACTGAAAACTCATCAACAAGCTAAAGTGCATGCCCTGAGGCTAATCCTAGGAGCATTTAAAAGAAAATTATTATTATTATTTTTTTTTTGCAGGGGCAAGCCCCCTGCACACCCTATGTTAATTATATATACTAACTCTGAGACCGCACAATCCCCACTGAAAGGGTATATCCCCAAACCCCTGGGACTGTCTTTCTCACACATTTGTCAACTTTCTGTACATGTCGACCAAAGTGGGTCAACAATGCAGAGATTGAGGTTAAGAGAAAACTGATTTATATCAAGCAATCCATATCAATATCTATATCTATAAAATGCATTTGTGTTTATCTATCTATAGATAGATAAATGCAGATAGACAGATAGATAGATAGATAGATAGATAGATAGATAGATAGATAGATAGATAGATAGATAGATAGATAGAGGCAACATACATACGAGTAAGTAAATACAATTTAGCATTTATTAAAATAAAACTGCCTCATTCCTCAACTACACCTGACTGTCCACTTTGGATTGGAAGTTGCACTTTACCTGAAGAAATTCTGCATTTTGAACATGCAGATATGTAATCTATTACATCTTGGATATTTTCAATCTGTCTATACATTTAACTAAAGCTTAAAGAAAAAAAATAATATAAAACATTCAGGTAAATTGACATGGTGGTCTGGGAACTGGTTAGCCTGTGGTAACATTACTTGTGTGTTACTGAGGTATTAATCAAATTCAGCTTATTTTGTTTCAGAGGAGACTGATAGTGTCAATAAAGGCCTGGAATGTCTGAGTACTAATGTACATTATACATCTCCCCCCATTAATATTCAAAAACGTGCACGCTGATTGGTCAGTGTGCACGTTGTAAATCAGAGTTATAGTAATGGAAAAAGGTCCGGTCGCCCGGATTTTTCCATTATTATAACTCTTTTTTCACACTGTTTCGCTAGTTTAACATAGCGAGACAGCTTTAAAAAAAGCAACAGAGATTCTCCGTTGCTTTTTTAAAGTTGTCTCGCTATGTTAAACTCCTTTAACATAGCGAGACAGTTTGTAAAAAGCAACGGAGATCTTGCTTTCTCCGTTGCTTTTTTCAAGACTGTCTCGCTATGTTAAATGGGTTTAACATACCGAGACAGCTTTAAAAAAAGCAACAGAGATTCTCTGTTGCTTTGTTTAAAGTTGTCTCGCTATGTTAAACCCATTTAACATAGTGAAACAGTTTGTAAAAAGCAACAAAGATCCTGCTTTCTCCATTGCTTTTTTCAAAACTGTCTCGCTATGTTAAATGGGTTTAACATACAGAGACAGCTTTTAAAAAAGCAACAGAGATTCTCTGTTGCATTTTTTAAAGCTGTCTCGCTATGTTAAACCCATTTAACATAGCAAAACAGTTTGTAAAAAGCAACAGAGATCCTGCTTTCTCTGTTGCTTTTTTCAAAACTGTTACGCTATGTTAAATGGGTTTAACATACCGAGACAGCTTTAAAAAAAGCAACAGAGATCCTCTGTTGTTTTTTTTAAAGCTGTCTCGCTATGTTAAACCCATTTAACATAGCGAAAACAGTTTGTAAAAAGCAACGGAGATCTTGCTTTCTCCGTTGCTTTTGCCCACAGTTCTGATGTACTGCGTAGGCATACGCATGCGCAGTACATCAGAACTGCCGCAGAATACCAGACTGCTGCAGAAGGGCAGCAAGGAGGCATTATACAATGCCACTATTTAAGAAAAGTAATTATTTTTTTTCTTAAATAATGTCATTGTATAATAGCAATAACCCACTTCTGGGTGTGGGTAATGCTGGATTTACCCACGGTTGGCTTTGTTTGGCCACTCGAGTTTTGCCCTCGTGACCAAACCACACCAACCGTGGGTAAATCCAGCATTACCCACACCCAGCCGTGGGTTATTGCTATAATAATTCCCTTGTAAAAACACTGTAAATGACTTCTGCTCCTGGCCTGAATCTTGGGATATTGATTTGCACTGTTATTACTACATCTGTGTTTAGTAGCCAATCAGATCTCTTGAAGCTTATTTGCTGTTGTATAATATTTTTTTAGATGGCATTGTTTTGAACATGGATGGAAGAGGGGTGCAGCAGCTAGTGTCAGTGAATCTCAGCCTTTGGTAATAGGGTTCATTTTCTGACAAGAGTGCCTTCTATATGGAGCCTGCAGGTCCTTTCTGTGTCTGTGGATTTTTGCCAGATTCTCTGATTTCCTAGTACATCCTGAATATATGCAATGAACACACACACACACACACACACACACACACACACACACACACACACACACACACACACACACCATGATAGAAGGAGGAGGAGAGGTTGAAGTACTTCTTTGGCTACCTTTAAGGGTCAACTTGATGATTCGATGGGTCAGCACATGTCTAATCCAGGATTATCACACACAGCCCTGCTTGATTTGAGAGGTGAGCAGTATTAGGTGCTTAAAATGTGTGACAAGAAATTTTAAGTCTGTTTATCTAAAGGTGAATATGGCTAGGCACATTATAATCCCCATGATTGCTTGCCTTGTACTGTAGCTATTTGTTTTGTATGTTTGTGTGTGTGATTGTGTGTGTGTGTGTGTGTGTGTGTGTGTGTGTGTGTGTGTGTGTGTGTGTGTGTGTGTGTGTGTGTGTGTGTGTGTGTTTATCCATGTATTTACTGTTACAAGAATTTGTAGTCCTAATTTTTCTGTAGGCGTATATGTGGTGTGTGTGTGTGTGTGTGTGTGTGTGTGTGTGTGTGTGTGTGTGTGTGTGTGTGTGTGTGTGTGTGTGTGTGTGTGTGTATGTGTGTGTTTGTCCACTCATGACCATTGATAGATGTTTTGACCTGTTAATAAATTCTTTCTAACTTTTGCCTAAGAGCTGGGCTAGGATCACACTGCTCTACAATCATGAATAGAATAAAGAGAGGAGTGGGGAACACATGAATGAATTATATTTCTAAAGCATACAAACAGAACAATAAAGGTCAATACCTCATGTCCTGTTTTTTGTTTAGCATAAATTTCAGAAGAGACAAGTTCGCACTATCAGATGAACCGTGATGTGAAGAACTTCGGCAAATAATTACTGGAACCCTTGAAAGCATGTATTAGAGGACAGATTATTTATTCTGTGGAAGAAAAGAGAAAAAAAAACAAATAAAGATATCTGATTAAGAAATTTAGCCAAGTAAACTGTTATCAACATTTGAAAGAATCCTTCAGTGAAATGTCATTTGTTATATAAAATTACAATAAACAAACTTTGTTTGACCAAGGCTGAGCATACAGTGCTTGATGTAAGACAGATACTATGAACCAGGTGGACAGATAAGAAAACTGTTTTTTTCTATGCCTTAAAGGCAAACAGCGGAAGGAATATTAAAAGTACACAGATAACTTGTAATGTGAAAATTATAAGTTCATGCATTTGAGACTTCTATTTGAACTTTTGAGGGTCACATGAGACCCCCATTAGTTAACCTTATAAAGGACATTTCAGGACAAAAATTTCCATGGTGCCTAAAAGAGAAAAGAAGAATGCGTTATCTTCATTTTCTATTTAAAGAACTGCTGGATGTCAATAGCAACTTGAAAGGCTTAATAAGGAAGTGCCTGCTTGTGAATTATCACTATGTGTTGTGAATTTATAATTATGTCCATTCTCTTGAAAGTCTGCATAAAATATTTTCTGATACAACAAAGTAAATACAAGCAAAGGTTAAGAAAATAGGAAGGCATGTAAGTAGGATAACAGGAAAAACAAACATGAGATACTGCAGAAATATTCTGTCATTGTTCAGAGAAGAAAAGGCAGTATATTTAAGTCTAATGGCAAAAATGTATACCAGTGTCATACCTATGAAAAAAAATAACATTTCAGAAAGAGCTGCTTCTGTTAGCTGTGAGGAATTCACATGTGCTTGCTTTGTCAAAATGGTCTTTTGCTGAGGTCTCAGATTTACTACTACAGCTCAAAGAAAACATGTAAAGTAAATTGGTGATTATGTAAATTGCGGTTCTATATCACAAAATCGAACTTCCAAAATGTCGAACACCATAAATTCGAACTTGGAAGATTGAATTCGGATAACATCGAAACTTCAAAACAGCAATTTTTTTTTCCCAGGGAAAAAATTTGCTGTTCCGAAAAACACACACACATAACACAATCACACCAAACACCTTCAAAACCTGCACTAAACCTAACATACACCACTATCTATGCACTATCATTAACCCAGCCCTAACCCTAACGTCCGTCACTATCACACACTTACCTGACCTGCGCCCTAATCCTAAAGTCTGTCACTATTGCACACCTACCTGACCTGCGCCCTAACCCTAAAATCTGTCACTACCTGTTCATCCACTTACTTTGACCCGGTCCGGAAATACCGAAGCTGCAGAAACAGCCAACCAATTTCTTTCCCTGGGAAATAATTCGGGTTTCTGTGGCTTCGACATTATCACCTTTCAAACTACCAAGATCGGCCTTCCGGTATTCGGAATTCTTAACGTTTGATTTTGTGATAGGAACCCTAAATTGCTTATGGGTTTGTGTGTGCATGCTTGCTTGCGCACGCGCGCGCGCGTGTGTGTGTGTGTGTGTGTGTGTGTGTGTGTGTGTGTGTGTGTGTGTGTGTGTGTGTGTTTACATCCTGCAGTGGACTACCCTACAATTCAAGTTGCTTCTCTTTCTTATATGCAATGCCAGTTGAGATCACCTTTGGCTCCGCATGATCTGAATGAGATAAAGCTGATATCAGAAACTGAATGAATAGATGAATGAATGAATGTGCCATGAAAACAGTACAGAAACAAGGAAATAGGATGGCTGAGTTCCTGAAATATGCCAAAACTAGAGAAATGGCTGATTTCTACATTTCAAGTCAATGGGATATGTTATGATTAATGAATGCAATATGGCAAACAGAATTCTCTCCTAAAAAAGAGCAAGTAATGAGAATAAAAATATAAATACCAGTAGCTAATCTGACCTCAGCTGTAGAATAAAATGATAGACTCTGTTGTAAGGTTAGACAGTGAGTGGCTGAACACAAAAACTTCATGGAATTACAGAAACATGGTCAAATTTGAAAGTAGTGCACTATGCTTCTGTGACTATGTGACTGATTTAATAGTCCTGAGAGTGTCAGTCAGCATGGTTTACCAGGGCATTTGTCACTGTACACTACACAAATAGATATAGAGATTGGTAATGCAAATAAACTATGGCACAAGTTCCTAACCTACAGAAAAAAAAGCTTCATAGAGTGACATAGAATGTAATAATAAAGTTTTTCTACCGTGAATTGAAGAAAGTTGCTAATGGGATGCAGCAGCAGCATTCCATTCTGTGCCTAGTCATCATCATCTTCTTTTGGCTGTTCCCATTAGGGGACGCCACAGCGGATCATCTGTTTCCATTTCTTCCTGTCCTCTGCATCTTGCTCTTTCACACCAACTGCCTGCATGTCCTCTATCACCACATCCATAAACCTTATCTTAGGCCTTCCTCTTTTCCTCTTACCTGGCAGCTCCAACCTTAGCATCTTTTTCCCAATATACCCAGCATCCCTCCTCAGCACATGTCCAAACCAATGCAATCTCACCTCTCTTGCTTTGTCTCCAAACTGTCCAACCTGAGCTGACCCTCTAATATACTGATTCCTAATCCTGTCCATCCTAGTCACACCCATTGCAAATCTTAACATCTTTAACTCTGCCACATCCAGCTCTGTTTCCTGCCTTTTTGTCAATACCACCATCTCCAACCCATATAACATAGCTGGTCTCACTACCCTCTTGTATTTTTTATCTATATAAGTGACATGACAGAAAGACAAAAAGGACACTATGTCAATATGAAAATTTCAAAATAACTTAAAAGGGTTAACTCCTACAGGAGAGTAAAAATTTTGAGATGGAATATGGTAAAGTTGAAGTAATGGTGGAATATTTGTAGCTTACTATAAAGGATGTGTTCAGTCAGCTGGTTCATGCCCACAGAAGTATAAAATCAGGACTGTCTCAGATCCACTGACCTAGACATGAGAGAAACTAACGTGGAGGAGGTGGGAGTGAGAAGGGGATGTTAACTCACCCTTTTCTGTAGAAAGATGAGATTGAAAGTGCTGCTGCATTGAACCTTAGGACAGACAAGCCATGGCACAGAAGCATTGTGGATTACTGTGTCTGCAGAGATACCTCTAACAGTGTGCATGCAATGTAGCTGGAATAGGTGCATGCAACATCAGGTCAGAATTGCATAACCAGCTTAGATTATACTATATGCACCAGGGCCCTGGGATATAAGGCATTAGGTCATCATAAATTAACCACTTCTTACTGTTATTTTGGCAGTACTCCTCTGGAAGTTATCTTTCTGCCCCTGTAATGACTGCCATTGGCAGGATAGGTGCAGTGCAATTATTCTCTACTGGAGAGATGGACCCCTCGTAGGGTAACGTGGGATGCAATTATCAGTTTGATGGATGAACAAATACATCATTAGTCTAGATCTGAATGAGACTGACTGGTGCAGGCATATGATGACTTCCCAGAAAAAGCTAATGCTGAGTTAAATATGAGAGGCAAATTAAAAATGCACACGCAACACCCACACACAACACACATACACACATACTTACACACACATATTCACATACTCTCACACGGATGGATACATACAGTTAATTACTTTATTTTATATGGTTTATATAAAAAAACTATACATAAAATCAGGTAAATATCTGGAAAAGATAAAGGTCAAGTATAATAAGTACATATGTACAACTACAGCTAGAAAATTAGTTTTCACAGGATTGCATTTCATAAATTGTTTTATTTATAAGTTGTAGACAACCTTTCTTTGCATATTCTGGTGTACTAAGCAGGTGATCTTTCTATATTCCTGTATTTGAAGCAGGTGGTAGTATAGGAATGACCTGAACAAACTGACCTAGCCTGAGTATGCAGTAGTTTTGGAGTGAGGGGCAGTATCATGTTACACGCAACTCAGTGGTGCATTAACTGTGCCTTAGGGTCCTGAGCTGTTTTCATCCAATTCGACCCAAGCACTTGCTTTTTATCACTTGGCAACTCCTTCCTCTGATTCTGCTGCTGTCTTCTGATTTGCTAAGTGTGGAACTTGCAACCATTACAGTTGTCATAGCTTCATCATGTATCATTCTCCTCCTCCTTCTGCATACCTGCTACCAAATACTTTTAAGTTATTGTGAACTAATCTAGTGCAGTAAATTATAATGAGTGTTGGTTTATACTCCCCAAAGCTGAATTTAGTCATGGCTGAGTGTTATGCACACATAATGCTGTACAGGGATACCAGGCCTTAACCACATACTATACATGAATAGACAAATTCAGCCTATTATTATTACTTCGTAGCATCACTATCAGTGCTGTGCATGCAAAATAAAGTCAACTTAATATAAAGAAATACAGTGGTGTTTAAATGTGTTATTTTTTAGTTATAAACAGCTTGTTATATGTTGAGACAAGGATGTTGAGAAATTAACCTTGAATGCTAAACTTGAGAGGTGAATCTTGTCATCCATGATGAGACCACATAACAAGAAGGATTATGAACAAAAAAAACTTATAAGTTTTTATGGTGAATGGAGCTTAAACTTGCTTCCATGTACTACAATTCTGAAGAAAGACATGTAGGATTACTAAACAAAAGATGTGAAACATTTATCATTCCCAAACAGAGAGCGGCCTATGCACAACAGTGGCAGGAAGTGCAAAAACTTTAAAATATATTAAATTCTTCATTCAGCCTAAAAAAAAGGCTAAATGATGTTTTCGATGTTCTGAATATCTTTGTGATTCCCTCAACAGTTCTATGGTAGCTACCAACAGCCGTTAATGCTGCAGCATGAAACTGAAGCTTAACTGCAATGAGTGGTACTTAAAAACTTAAGTACCTTTCTGACATCAGTAATATGCTTAACAAGCTTGTCTTTTCCCAGAGTTTTGGAGTCTAACCATGAAAATCAATGCATTACAAGTCTCTTAAAATATTTTTGTTTTAGGTATTACAGTTTCTAAACTAGCAAAGATCTGAGTTATACTTATTTTAAAATCTCCCACTCTTCAATCCACATTTATTGAAAGTATTATACTAAGGACATTGTATTATTTTTTTCTTTGATGAAAATGTACTGCTATTAGAAATGTACCTTAACACTGTAAGAAATGTACCTTTCAACCTTTTTACACAAGACTCAGGGAAGAAACCAAAAAATAATGAAGGGCAATAGCCCAAATTAACTAACTTACTTTCTTTCTTTTTCTTAATTTCCCACCCTTTTCAGGTACATCTTGGGCCATTAAGGGAAAAAGCCAAAAGCAAAAGAACCCCACAAACATTATAAGATCGGACCTGAGAATGAGTGAGCATACTGCTGCCAAAACCATATCTGAACACTGCAGTACCCAATAATGTAATAGTTTGCAATTCAGAGACATGATAAAAACACACAGAACAGCTCAATGGCTCATTATCATGTTTCTGAATTGAACCATGCTCTGTTACTGGTAACTACTGTAGTGTTCCCCTAACAGCCCATGGAACAGAAACATCCCGACAAACACACAAACACACACACACACACACACACACACACACACACACACATGCACACACACACACACGCACACACACACACACACACACACACACACACACACACACACACACATACACACACACACACACACACACACACACACACACACACACACACACACACACACACACACACACACACACACACACACACACACACACACACACACAAAACAGCTTTGCAGTTTACCTCGTGTGGGGCTATTGGCCCTGATCTTTCTATTAGACTCAATGTCTGTATGCAATTAAACAACACTGTAGCCTTTATTTGCCCCTCTCTTTCTCCCTCTGTAAACAGCATAGTAGAGCTATTCTTTGAATTACTTTACTGTGCTACTCTGGTCCTGAAGAAAAGTTCACAGGAAATACATATGTCTAATTCATATTAGCCATGCCAGTAAATGTGAGCATATGTTGATTTATTGAAAAGCACAGTATTGAAACCATAGGTGATTGATACAAGCATTTCAAAAAAACACATAGTGAAAAAATGAAGAAATCAAAAAAAAGAAAAAAGAAAGATTAGAAAAGAAAAGGTTCACTACCACGTCTGAGTAGCTATGACCATTTTGCTTGTCCTTTCCTCAGTAAATTGCCTACAAAAGACCACCTCAGTAAGAATTTAAAATGCATCAGAACTAGATGATTAGTAATCAGCTGTGACCTAACACTACTGAGTTGGTAGCCTTCTCTCTGCACTCTAAAGAATTCCATGTATGCTCCATAAAAAACATTATGCTGAATGTTAACTGAAATGTGTGACTAAAGTCAAAAACCTTGAAGAGGTTTTAGATGACAGATTAACAATAAGGGACCAGATGACATCTATCTTCAAGTCATCATGTTCTGACTGAGGAACATTTCACCTAACACCTTCTTCCCTTCTTAGTAGACTTTGGTGTGGTAGTGAATGCTCTCATTAGTTCATTACTGCAACACCCTGTACATAGCCCGTTTAAATACTGAATTGGACTGATTGCAGTTGGAGTAGAATTCAGAAGAATGGTTTCTTGCTGGAATTTCTTATTACCTTTATAAGACCCAAGTGCTATAAAGCCTCCATTCACTGCAATTTGATCTTCTATAGTCGCTATACCGTCCTTTACAGCCATATTAAGCCTTTGCAGTCCTATTCATTGTGGTTTATTGGCAGATCCCTTTATGATATCATAGATTCTACTCTGTTACCTTCTCTCTCAGTGTTTTCTTGCTTGATCCCATGCTTTCGTCATACTTTCTGGTCTCTGTCTCAGTATCGCCATCCATTTCCAGGTCTATTAGCACCTTCTTTTTCATCCCTCAAACTAATGGTATTTTTTTTTGGCAGGGGGGCTGGGACTGATGTGAAACCTAATAGCACGTGGGAGGGGTCTCACTGATAATTGCTTTTGTGAAAGGATAGGGATTTTTTATATTATGACATGCCATCTTGTTCCTCAACAACCCCTTTGTAATGCCTAGAATCATCTGAGGGTTATTACCCTCTTCATGGAACATGTTTTCTCATAGGTGATGAGATGAATGTCCCATCCACCTCCGCCCCCTCCTCCCCTGGGATAGGCACAACCACATACTCTATGCATGTGCCTCAGACACCTGACTACTTAGTGATCCCAGGTAACCTGTGCTATAGTCCATAGGTTCATAGGTTTGTACTAGGCTATTGGTCCTAGGGCCTATACAAGCCTAGCCATAACAATTCCCTGGCTATTTCTTCCCACAGTATTTACTTCCCTGGATCCCTGTCTAGCAGGGTGACTGACGTGATCCCCTGGGTGAATTTCCTCTCTCCCATCCAATCATCAAGGTTCCTTTTGAAGAGGGCCAAAGAAGTGCTCTGCTTGACATGTATGTGCAGTCTTTTCCAGAGTTTGGGGAGTCTCTGGGTCAGGAACCTATCCCTACAGCATGTTTTGTTCATTGTGATGACAAGGTTTAGATCTCTGGAGCATGTATCTCTGAGGGATTGGGATTTCTTTAAGTATAGCATGTCCAACAGCTCTCAGTTTGACATGGCCTTGTATGTTAAGCAGAGATCGCCTCTGAGTAGACGATATGCGACAGAGTATAGGTGGAGTTTTTTTAGACGGTCAGCATAGGGCATCTGCTTTAGGCCTATGATTCTTTTAGTGAGGCATTTCTGCAGCCTTTCCAGTTGTTGCAGATGTCTTGAGAGGTATATACCAAACGGGGCATTGTATTCTATAATGGGTCTAATGAGGGATGAGTACAGTGGGACAATGACCTCCTTTTTCCTGGATGAAAAGCCCTTAGTGATGAGGTGTGCCACATAGAAGGATTTCTGACTGTTGTGGTGATGTGGTTATCAGAGGTGAGACCACTGTCCACTTATGTCTCTAAGTCTCTTATCACACTTTCAGTGTTTAGTGTACTGCCACCTATGTGGTAATTTCCAGGTACATGTTTTTTCCCAAAGGGGATAATTATGCATTTCTTGGCATTGGGCTTGAGCCCATGGCTCTGGCACCAAGCATCTGTTTCTGTAAGGCCCTTTTGTAGAATATCCACATCTTTGGGGATTCAGTAATGGCTCCCAGTTTGCAGTCATCTGCAAACTTTGTTAGCCAGAGTCCCGTAGTGTTGGCCTGTATTTCAGAGAAGTAGATGCCAAACAAGAGAGGTCCCAGGACATACCATTCCACTGGCTCCTTCTTCTTCACTTTTTGTGGTGGGATTGTGGGTCTTCAGTGTTAGTTGGTGATTGAAAATATAATGCATTCATTTGCTCAACTTCTAGCTGGAGGGCTAATTGAAGTTTAGCTGTGGCACCCTTGGTATTGCTAGTATATTATTTACCACTGACAAAACAACTATTGCATACCCTGGCATAAATATATGACCTTCCAATTAGTCATCAAGCTTAGTTTTGAAGTAGCCTGGATGTTACATTGTAAAGTAGATGAAGTTTATTCTAAAGATAGGGAATTCACTGGATAAAGGATTTGTGATGTCAGCATGTGTTGTTGATCTTATACTGTAGTACAATGTCTCTGCTACAGGAGTGAGGTAGACCATGGGTTCCTTGAATGAGGAAGAGGTAGAAAAGTGTAGGGAGCTTTTAGTGCAAGAAAGGCTAAGCAGAGATAACCAACATAGGAGTTTATACAACAGAAAGTAGGTGAACAGGGTTTTTAGTCTTTCATGATAGCTTAGATTGGGTAGTGCAGAAGTGTTCCTGATCAGAACCCTTTGACAATGTTCATGTTAGTCTAGGTGTAATATGAGGTACCTTCCAAGTGGGACAAAGCATTTAAGGATACGTCTGAAAAGACAAGAGTATGGAGAAAGACCAGGACTGAGTGGGGCCTAGACTATATAACACTAAAGAGCAGCTGAGAAAGGTAAGGAGATTTAGCTACCAATTGAGAAATATTTGTTTTAAAAAAGAGCATTATTTGTGTTTCTTTTTTCATAAGAACACAAAATACGATTTTCATACATACTGCTTTCTGCTTGAAAAAATGCACTCTATATATCGTTCTGTCTTTATATAAATATATATTCTGTCTATCTATCTATCAAACTACACACACACACACACACACACACACACACACACACACACACACACACACACACACACACACACACACACACACACAAGTTGTGAAACGAATAGCTACATATAACTATCATTGGTACCTAGCTAAAAATTACTATTTTCTCTATGAATGTACATCTATTAGAGCAAATTTATGAGAATAATATTTTATGACCCTTGGATATAAAATACATTTAGCTGATTACTTCAGCTATAAAATACACACATCACATAATGCAGTTAACTGCCTATGAGTCTGAACTGGAGTAAGGGGGTCATAAGTACAGTCATTAAAAAAACTATTTTATTCAGAAGAAATTAACTGGATTTTTACTTCTGATGTAACGGCAACTCAGAGTACTGATAAGGAATCCAAACACAAAAAAACAAACTAGAAAAAGAACTGAGACAAATGAACACACCCTCACTGCACCACTTCTATTAAAACAATCCAAATGGTATCGATATCCACCTTCAATGGACCAAGCAAAACATAAAAGTTAACTTTTATGTTTTGCTTGGTCCATTGAAGGTGGATATCGATACCATTTGGATTGTTTTAATAGAAGTGGTGCAGTGAGGGTGTGTTCATTTGTCTCAGTTCTTTTTCTAACTCAGAGTACTGAACAGAGCTTCTCCATAGCACTTGTCATGGTCCTAATAAATACACAAACACCCACAGACGTTTGACGACCTTTACTTTGATAAAATTGCTTAATAACATAACTTTATTGAAACAAAGACATAAGAGCAGCATTTCCGCTCTCTCCTTGAATACAACAAAATTTAATAAAACATCAATCAAATCAACATACAGGCAGCGTCCCCGCTCACCCATATACACAATAACTAAAGACAGGCAGCATAACAGCTCACCTTGGATAAACAACAAAGGCAGTGTCCCCGCTCACCTTAATTCCTCACAACTACCAATTTTCAATCCACCATCCTATAGAGGGGGAACAGAAGAGGGTCAGGCCTGACCAGCTTCTCTGCCCACCAGCCCTTAAAGTGATGTTCCCCTTCAAACAAAGCCATTCTTCACAAGATCATCAACCATCAGACTCAAATTAAGATTAAATAAATCCAAACTGAAATCGTTGAGGTGAACACCATCCGGTCTATACCACACTGGCTCCTTACTGTCAAACTCTACATGCCGGACCTTATGTACCCCAATTTCTTCCAAATATTTTGCCATCTTAAAAGTGACATATCTGTGGGCCTTCTCCATGGCAGCAAAATTCTGTGCCCCTTTCCATACCAACCGAGGAATAATCTCAGACCAGATAACAACCATCATCGGATACATCCTCTGCAATGCTAAAATGTCCTCATGAACTTGACAAAGCAACTGCCTCTTTGGTACCCTGCTTAAGTCATTGCCACCTAAATGAATTACTAAGACCTGAGGCAAACCCCACTTAACCTGCAACCCATTAAGTTCCTGCAATATCTGACTCCAACTTAGCCCTCTAACACCATGCCAAATGATTTTTAAACCAAAATGATCCAAATCCAGATTCATGCCATTGGGATATAACCTCCGCATGCCTAACAGCCCAGAATATGAAGGAATGTCCCAACATGACGATCCATCTCTGATCTAAGAGAAGAGAGAAAAAAATAAAAAAACAACAATGCCTCTACAAACTACTTAATATAATTCAAAAAGGCATTGGATGTCCACTGACCCACCCATTTGATTACTTCCACTGACCTACCTTCCTTAGCCAGCTCAGATGCTCTATCCATCCGAAAGGAATGTGAAGAAAACTTATCCCCTTGCAAACCCACACTCCAAAGCACTCTTCTCATAACCACATTCAATTGCTCACTTGTCAATGCTTTACTCCTTACTCTTGAGAAAAACAACCCTTGAATTCTACCCTTCCGAGCTCCACACAACTTTCTTCCCCAAACTATGGGACATCTTCAAGCTACCCCCACCTCCTCCAAAACAATGGGTGGCTCAAGCCCCTCCTGGTCTGTCTTCGAAGATCACAATCTAATATGCACTGCCCTAGGTAATATCAATACATCCTCCCATACCAACGAACCCAATACCTCCAACACAAGAAATGCCCCAGAATACATCCAAACACTAAATGTACACCACAACACATACTGATCCAAACAACCACACACTTTACCCAAACCCTTTAACAACATCCTTAAAATACCCTTTGTAACCAGCCATCTCCTATTCGTGCTGCTCTTTCAACTCTAGCCCACCCTTTTAACACTCTACTCACCACCCATGCCCTAGTGAAATCCTCTAATCCAACCAACCGAGTATACACTGCAATGGCTGCTAAGGCCATCCTCACCATTCGCACTGCCCTTCCCTGCCCCTTCAAAAAGGCTAGGTAACATAATAGTAAATTCTCAGACCACACGCAGTCCTCATCAGATAACTGCCACAAATATTCGTCAAATTCAAGCAATGCCCTACCGTAGGCTCATCTTGTGGATGCCACCCATGATTGTTGCACCAACCTGCCAATCACTATTGCCCAATCTGTCAAATGCTGGGTGGGAAAACTGATGGATGCAAAGCCACTTCTGGAACCACCTGACGGAACCTGTGGAACTGAAAACGAGACAAACTATCAACTATCTCATTTGAAACCCCTGGTACATGCAACCCTGTAAAAGAAAACATAATCAACAAGCTATGCAGAACCAATTTCCTTAGAATAAATAACAAGCGAGGTGCTTTAGCCATTTTTATCTGTAACATTCTTTCCACCACAGAATTATCTGAATGAAGTACCACCGTCCTCCCCTTCAAATGATCCTGCTATACTACTGAAGCCACTCAGATTGGCATCAACTCCAAAAAGGCAACATCCCATTTCCACTCCTCTGCCCAATTCTCCACCCATGGAACAGCAAACCATTGACCAGCAAAGTAAGCACCCATAATCGACCCCCCAGCTGCATCAGTAAACAACTGCAGTTCTCCTTGTGTAACCCAAACCAACTGCCAAAATGAAATCCCATTAAACTGTTGTAAAAAGTCCATCAACAAATCTAAATCCTCTCGTGCCAATTTATTGACCCGTTCTCTGTGGTGTTCACTCTTATGTCCTTTCAACAAAAATGCCACAGACCAGCAAAATGTCCACCCAGGATGCACCCACCCTGCACGCGAAGTTCAACAAACCTAACAATTCCATAACATCCTTTACCAGAACCTTAGACCTAGACTTCACCCAAATGATATTTTCCCACAGCTTAACCATCTTGCCCTGAGGCAAACAAAACAAACCCTGTTCTGCATCTACAGTCAGCCCGAAAAATTCCAAGGCCCTCGATGAGCCATCCAACTTATGCTTAGCCAAAGGTACCCCCAAGGCCTCACACATCCCCACAAACTCTTGCATAGCTACATGCGCCCTCTGTCTACCTTCCCCCACCAATAAAAAAATCATCTAAATAGTGTACAGCTTGCTGATCCTCCACCCTCTCCTGCCATATCCAGTGCAACGCTGAGCTAAATTTATCAAAAGTAGCACATCCCACCACACATCCCATAGGCATGGCAGTGTCAAAATAAAAGTTGTTCCCTACCACCATGCCTAATAACGGCCAATCCTCCTTCCTCACAGGTAGCAAATGAAAAGCTGACTTAACATCTACTTTAACTAACCAAGGTTCTTTGAAACTCCTAATACCCCAAACTGCATCACCCACCAATGCAGACTTAATTGAAAACCCTTTGGAAAAACCTTCTATTAACTCCCCCGCTACCACCGGCAGTGGATAATGCGTCAGTAAGTCCTGCCATACATTCAACTTAATAGATGAATGGTTCCCCAAAATGCTCTCTACCGCACTGAAAGGACCCCCCCTTGGCCACGAAAATTAGCCCGACCATGCCCGCCTAGCAACGCTGCACAGGAAATATTCCAACCTCTCATACCCCCAAAGTGTGGTGCCTGACTCCCAACCTGACCCCCACCCACCCCACATTGTGTAAATGCATGCACCCCCATACATTTCGAGCAAATATGAGCAAATCTAGAACCCACCCTGGAACACCTGCCAGCATTAAAAGCCCAACATATCCATGCACCTCCCTCAGATGGCTAAGATAATCTGCTACCCCCTCCACTGATATCCATCATGGTGGAGAGCCAAATGTCCAGATGTCTGACCTCCAAATGCATAGATTTATCTACTACTTTACGCTTGCGAAATTTCTGGTCATACCATAACCATGCATAACCAGGCTTCAACCTCTGTACTTCCCTAATTGTCAAAAAATAAGCCAAAAGAGGAAGAGCCAGCAAAGTGTCCCTTTCCAAACACACTGCCATATAATAAATGAAACCTGGGACCCAATTATCCTATGTCTTAGTCTGAAACCTCCCTACCCTTTTGCGACCTATTGCAGCCAATGCAGCCAAGAGGTCCTTCCCATTAGCCATCTCCGCTTCTGTCGACCGCTGAACCCCATCTGCATCAATCAATTCAAAAATGTTGATGAACTCCCCTTTCCAAATCTTCTCCTTCACTAACAGAGATATGTGTGGGGTCAATAAAATGGGACCCCCTTCCTGCCATAGAGCCTGCAAGGCCAACCTATCCCCCGGCCGCAAGCCAAATTCAGACCCCACCTCATGAATATCTGGCCCAAACTCCTGATCAAACAATGACAGAGTATCCTCAAAACCCCCTCCACACTCAGCTAAGGCCTTCAAACCGCTACCCAGTAGCTCCCTCTAGACACCCTCACTGCCCCCCCCCCACACCCCTACGCCAAACTCTTCACTCCCCCAAGCAAGATGAATTATTACCTGCAGCTGATAAAGGGAGCATCGTCACCTCCATAGCCTTCTCCACCGATGCTGTCTGCTTAGCTTTCTTTGTCCTGGGTGTCCAGGTTGAAGTCATCTGCCGCTTCTTATGAGTGATCACACCCTGCGTGCTACTTGATGGAACCTCAGCAGGAATGTCCTTGAACAAATCTTCAGCTTGTGCTACAATATTGGTCCATCTCTGTCTCAAAGCCTCTGCCATAATCACCTAGAAAGAAAACACAAAAGTTAATGACATAGAATAAAATTGGCACAATCAACAATCCATCTATATGCTGTGTGAAAAGAAACCACCGGCTTATGGATCATAAAGCAAGTATGCTACCTATTTTAACTCCAGTCATTCACCCTGCAGTCAATCATTATGCTAGGTCCCTAAAAAAAAAAAAAAAAAAAAATACAACACAAACTGTCATCAAACCGCAATACAAAAGGCATACTTCAACAAACCACATCCATAACCATTCAGAAGTCATCATGTAACTGCTGTTTATGTTCACGTATCACTTATGTCCAACAAATGAGGTTTGGAACAGACCATTTTGTCCCTGGACATCTTCAAGTGGGGGCTAGACACATAGATTAGCAGGAATTAAGAAAATAAGGAAAGGATAGGGTTAAATGGGATGGAGGGATGTTTATGAGGAAATGAGGTAAGAGTAGGGAGGGGCTTACGAGGGGTTTTGTTAAGTGTAACTGAGGTAGGAGACACATTTTGGCATGAACTTGCTATGGCAGGTTCTACATCCGAGATGACCTGTAGGTATTGAGGTATTGGTGTGGACAGGTAAGCCTTAGAATAGTTGCATGTGGAACAGGTGGGCAATGTTCACTAATGAGGCATAGTAGCTGTGTTTTATTTGTTTTATTTGTTTTATTTATATATATATATATATGAATATATATATATATATATATATATATATATATATATATATATTTTTTTTTTCCCCCCTGCTTACCTGTCATTAAATGCGTGGTATTTCAGATGGGTTGTGTTGCTACAGGGTTAGCAGAGAGGACTGAGGCAGGGTGGACTGAGTCATATGGAGAGCTCCTTTGTGATGGTCAGTTGGTGGGGTTTGTGGGGTTTGTGGATGGAGCATCCTTTCAATGGTGTGGATTGTCATTGAAATAGGACAGTTTGAGGAGTTCATGGTTGAGTTACAAGGGAATGACTCTGGGCTATTGTTCACCTCTAAAACTAGTAAGGATGTGATTCTGTTTTTGGATTTCAAACTTTATGTGGGACGAGAAAAATCTGTCCAGTTTAGGCCTTATTATAAGGAAACTGCAGCCAACAATTTTTTATTGGCTTCCAGTATGCACCCCCCATTTATTGGAGTCATTACCTTATGGGGAATATAGATGTATTTTCAGTAACACGTCTGATAAGAACATGGTAAGCAGTGAGTTTATGAAAGTGAGAAACAAATTACCTTCCAGAGGTTATTCAGCAGACTTTTTGGTCAAAACAAAAGAAAGAGTTTTAGGGATTCAACAGAGGGGTAATAGTGGTGTAAAAAGAAAGAAGGAAAAATGGCTTCATGGAG